>NC_084992.1:13944935-14132435 GCF_963691925.1 Scomber scombrus | reverse complement strand
TTTTTTCATGTGATTGGCACCTGTTGATAATGTTAAGTGGCTTTGTTTTTGGTTTACTAAAGAGAGAGCACACTGGGTAAACACCTCCTCCCGACACCTTATGATTTGCAAAAAGCACCATGACAACCTGGGACAGGAACAACTGTGGTGTTAAAGACTAGGTGTGTGTTTTCAGCGATTTGACTGAAGCACACTGGGAGGTGACGGAAAGTTATACTTTTGCTAGATAATTAGCATTTGAGTTTGAGATTTAATTAGGGCCTTCGAAGTGCGACCTCTCCGGGTGACAAGTGCTGACAAAGTTTTTGCTGATGAGTAAGAATGACTGACAAGCAAAGGGAGAAGTGGATGGATGGGACCGCTCTCTCTCTCTTTCCATTCGTTTTTAAACTAACAGATCCTGATGTCTTTGTTTTGTGGCAATCTGTACACCTTTATACATTTTTTACACTCCTGTGGTATATTACTGCATTACTGTATAAAAGCTACAAAGCTTTGCACATATCAAGGGTGAGATTTTTGATCATTTATGTGGACTGATTAGTATTTTGTACACTCTTGCATAATTCATAAGAGCAAATTGTTACATTCTAGGAACAAATTAAGCAATTTGAGGGTAGGAATTATGAATTCATACACATAAATCCTCAAAGAAAATGACCTCTGATAAATGCCCAACTTTGGTGTAACCCAATTCCAGTGAGGCAAAAAACCATGGCAAATGAAAAACCCACGCTTCAAAGATCACAGATACAAGGGAAATGGACAATAGAGATGCAATAAAAAACCTGATGATATCAATGCTCAGGGCAAAAGAAGCTCATATAGAGAGAAGTAACTTAAAATGTGGGCCACTGTGTTTTTTTCTGAAGTAATGAGAGCTATAATATTGCTGATGAAACTGGGACCTCATGGGCTGGAATTCAGAAAGAGAAGGCATAAAAGCCTTTGATTACAATGCCACTGGCTTTTCTCATAGTGCAATAACCTGAATGTCACTGAAATCAGGTAGATTTTATATTCACAGTATCATGTCTGTGAAAAGGCTACCACAATCTCAAATGGTATCATTAGGATGCCGTTCAAAATTAAAAAATATTGTGGAGTTTGTCTTGTTTGAACGCCAAGTCATAGCTGCATGCATCCATCCTATTTTCTTGCCATAAAAACCTATTGAGAAAAGCCAGTCACAGGCTGTAGTGGTGAGAGAAGGGAGAGAGGATTGTCTTCTATCCCACACACGGCGGCCCAGCCGCTACACTGAATTAGACATGGAATGAGATGTTTTGTTGGTGTTATTATGCTCACATTACGCGGATTGCTAGATCTTCCCCACTGGGCCCAGTGGGCTTAGTGCCTGAGAGAGAAGGGGAAGGGAGGGAGGGAGAGAGAGAGGGTGAGAGAAAGAGGAAAGAGAGAGAAAGGAAGAGGAGGCAGCAACAAAATCTGCCAAAAAACAGCTGCCTGGCAAAATGACAGATTCTCAGGCTTTATTTAAGCAGGGTAAGGAGGGAAAGAAGTGGGTTTGGGTATGGAGATGGAAGAAAATTGGAGTAATCAGGTCCTAATGCGCTCGGGCTTGCAAACATCTCTGGCCCTATTACATTGAAAGAAATAAAAAAACAAAATGTCAAGCTTCTCGGTACTTCTCCCTAAAACATTAAGATGATTAAGCCTCTTCAGTGGTGGGAAAAAAAACAATGGCACTTGAAATAATCGGTGGCAGTTGAGCCATGGTCTTGGAATATTAATTGCAACTTGAGCAGCCAGGGTTTCAGTTTTGTAGGCACGCAGCTGTGAAGCTTTTCCTTTTTTTCTTTTTTTCCCCCTCATTTCTTTGCTCGGCTGTTTGTTGTCTTTGCCTGATTAATTCAGATCTTCGTACAAGGACTGCATTTTTTTATTTTTTTTCTAAAAGCCAGATTTGTTTCAATATCTATCAAATTCATAGGTGCAGCTATTCTCTAGAGGGGATACTGACATGATTTAACTAGCTTTTTCGATTAGCCAATCAAAAGTTTTGATTGGCTACGTGACTAGGGTGCTGTTAAGGGTCAGTGAGCACAAATGCAACAGTATGTTCAGAGCAGGCCTGCATGTTGGTGAGAGACAGAGAGCACTGACTGTCACAGAGGTAGTGTCTGACATAATGAACTTGATTCAATGCAGCATCTCTCATGTCACTCAATATTTAATCAACGCAGACTTCAAATAATGACTTTCCTATACAGTACAGAGACAGCAACTAGGATCAGTGCTCAACAAGGACAATCACAGTTAGTATTATTCCCTCCACCCAGTGACTTTGCGGAAATGGTGGCCTGTCTTAAGTGAGACTGGAAATAGTCCGATTACTCCTGAGCAATCACGTCTACAGCAATATAGGCTGTGCATTTATGATAGGGTATTCCACAGAAAAAGGCGAGACAATTATTTTTTTATGATTATACCGTCATGGTGGTTGTGAATGATAATCGCCATTCAAGGTGAAAGAGATATTTTTTTTGTGAAATGGAAACTAGAGCCTGTCACTGAGTAGTTACCTCTCACTGAAAACATCTCACTCGTAGCATACATACTAAACCTACCCTCCTCTCTCCTTGCAGCTTTGCCGCTTTGACAACACTTGTGTCTATTCCTGATAGTTATAAAAAGCCTGTGGAAGCTAAGTGTGGCTGTGCAGTTCAATGCTAACAGCTGACAACTACAGTGGGAGGGAGCTGGCTGGCATTGAGTCTGTCAGTTAATTGGAAGTTTTGCAGACCTGCTCGTAACTTACCTGAGATTCCCATCGACATAGGTATCCTTCAGCAGGGGGGGCGGGGGGGGGCAGGGCAGGCGTCAGGATGCCCCGATCGATGACTGCCATCTTTTACACTACAGGAGGGCAGGGCCCACAGTGACCAAGACCGTGAGAGCGAAATTACAGCTATTTGCACGCAAGAGAGCAATGGGAGAGGGGGGTGTGGGTGGATGCCGGGGGGGAGGGGAGGGGGGGGGGGGGCATATTGAGAGAGACTGAGACCAGGGAGAGAGGCCCCTCCTGGAAAAATCAATGCTAATGACTGGCGAGTACTGCCACACACACACTAATGCACACCCAAGTGTACATACTCATATACACAAATGCAAAGGACACATTATGTAATCATAAACCTACAACGTGCTTAAGGGGCACAAATTCATACACACACACACACACACACACACACACACACACACACACACACCTAGATCATTTTGTATTTCTCCTCCAAGCACAAGCATATACTGTAAAGCCAGTCTAGGAGGTTTGTTGTAGCAGCAGTGTAAATGACTGACATCCAATTAAACCACTGTTAAGGAAGCTGTAGTGATTACTGTCTCTGGAGCTCATCGATTGCTGATGGGCGCAGCTGTCTCATTACACTGCTAACTACCTGGGCCTATTTTTATTTATCTATTTCTTTATTAATCACTCCCCTCCTACACTCACTATAGTTAATGGTGTGGCATTGACCTTTTCAGCACCCCCTCCCACCCCTGCCATATGTATTCTTAACTCTGCTCTTACTCAAAGGTGACAGTATTGAGGACAGAAAGGAATGGAGAGTTTACTGTGAGTAGAAGGAGAAAACTATCCCAAGAGACGGAGGTTGGTAGGTACAGTGCGTTGCTCTGCTGACGGATACCGAGGAGATAAATTAAGATAGCTGATGTATGCGTGTGTTGCTTTCTCAGCAAACAAAGAAAAGCAGAGCAGGGTGACGTCAGAAGAAATAAGAGAGACAAGACAAAAAATAACTTATTTAACACTTTGTCCCATGTGGACAAAAATACAGATGGGAGAATTGAAAATCTGACTTCCTTCAAGCATTCTTAAATTTAATGAGAAGCTCCTCCTCCTGTTTTGAAGCAGTGTGTGTGTGTGTGTGTGTGTGTGTGTGTGTGTGTGTGTGTGTGTGTGTGTGTGTGTGTGTGTGTGTGTGTGTGTGTGTGTGTGTGTGTGTGTGTGTGTGTGTGTGTGTGTGTGTCTCATTCTGGTCTCTCCCTCCCTCCCTACTTCTCTCTTCACTTGCGTTGGCCCACTTTCTCTACTTTGCCAACTGATTGGGAGGAATCAGCTGTTCCCAGCACTTCTTTTGCTCTCCCTCCCTCAGTACAAGAAACTCTCCTGACACAAGCCCTTTACACTGGTAATGAAGTCCATGCAGTACTCCCATGCTTAACTCATGCACAGCTGTGCTCCATTATGGAGATAGTAATGCTGGAGCCATGAACATTTTTGCAGGGCAGGTACAACTGAGATGACACTCACAGTATGTGACTCTATTTTCGTGCAGGTGCAAACTGGCAGATGCAGGTGCAATGCCATTTTCATTACTGTGGTGGAATTACTGTATGTAAATGCACTCAACTAAAACAAAACTAAAAGCAAAAAAAAATGGAAACAACATATTGTGCTACAAATCAGAGCAGTTTCCAAAAATATAAATTCAGCTTAAAATGAGACATACATGGCATTTGATATGGTCATGCTTGGAGTGCTACTGTACTCTGTCATCACATCCCAGACAAGACTACTTTTATCTCAGGCGATGCCAGCCTGGACTCCCCTCCCTGCCCATTTTGACCCTGTCTGCTGCTTTTAAAGGTGATGACAGAAGCTTAAGTGATTGGCTATTATCAAAACCTGATGAAACCTCCATCTGCTGTGAATGCTCCATTTGCGCTAAAAATATACATTATACAAATATACATTTGCTCCGGCACACAAGTACAAACTGCATGCACCCTACTATCCTATTGTCATATAGTTTTTCCCTAATTATATTTAAATTAAGGAATGGGGATTTCATGGACTTATTTGTCCATATAATTAACATCACTGTATAAATACATTTTATTTCAGTGAGCATGTGCAGGCACATATGCAAACACCCACCAAATACCTCCTCTAACATACAGTTCCTCTCTGCTAGCACAGCTATGTTAGACAAACATGGGCTCACAGCTGAGGAGGGGAACATGAAGCCTGCTGGTACAGCAGTGGTGGGCTGAAGGCTTTGTATCTGAGTGCTTTTTATTTACCTTGTGACTTACATTTGTTTAAATATAGTAACTTTAGCACAGAACTAGTTGTGAAAATTGTAAGATAAAAAAAAAATGCTGTCAACTGAACTGTGAACTGAACAATAGAAACAGGTGCATGTGTCACACAAGAGTCCTAGTGAGATGTTTGGCGTATGTTGCATTTTGTCAACCTGCTGTGGATCAAAGTGCAGAGTGAAGAAGCTGAGCCTGCCAATCACTAGAGCAGATTAACAACATTAAATGCATATTTCAAGCACTATCACAGGCCAAAAGGTCTATTACAGAATTATTATTTTTCAAGGTGAGTTTTAAAATATGTCTGCAGTTAGTGATGGCTCTCATTCTCAAGGATGTTTGGTTTTTATAAAAGTTTTCAAACTGACAGCTTGGCTTTCTTCAATCTTTACATAGATGTTTGTATTCTTTTTTATTTTATTTTGGTGAGGGTCATGAGAAATAAGCAGTCTCTAAAAGATTAGGTCATTTCGCAATTCAAGTGAAAAATTGAAAAGAAGTAAAAATTGAGGATACAAAAGCAGCTACAACAATATGGTTGCAAACTCATCTTGGGAGACATCTAAATTATTAATACCCACAGAAATATATTCCTTCCACTTTCTTTACCTTCTTTGTTCCCTTTTCTTTTTCCCCTTATGTGCCTTCCATCTTTCTTTTGTTCTTAATTTCTCTTCCTCTGTCTTCCTCATAAACTCTCCACAACTATCTCTGCTATCCCAGGTACAAGGAGACTGACTTGGACACAATTTCCAGCTATTAGTCAGGCACAAGCCCATGATTATGATGCAGCAGGAAACCCGCCGCAGCACACAATTACACAAGCCCTCATTTCAGTATTAGCACTCGTCACACTCAGAACTCAGACTTGGCATTCTTGGCATAACTGCATGAATATTTCATCAATTTACTGGCAGTGAGTGAAATGAGGGAATGAAAGCATTTTAACCCTTGTTATAAGCTTGTTACAGAGAATGGACAGAGAGAAAACAAAGAATGCATATGTAATTAGAGAGAGGGTTTGCCAAAATGGCTTTGTGAGTGAGCGAACGCAGCAGCGAGCTGAGGCATTAACACAGACATTGTCATTGGCAGGCTCATATCGATCTGTAAGCCGGCCCTGTGTAACCAAACCGGCAGTGGAATCTAGTGACATGCTTTTTCTCTGTCGGAAGGTGTGACTATAGACTATTTGTCTTGGGTCGGCAAAACACAGAGAAGCAGGGTTGTGGGTCTGAGCGGTCACACGCAATCATTCTGTTGGTAAAGTTTCTTCAAGTAATGCTCTATTCAAATACTGTACGAGATGGGTAGGAACAGACAATCAGTATGTGTGGAAACAGTCGCATTGTGCCCATTCAAATATTTGAGACTGGATGGCTTTAGTAATGTGTTTACAATAAGTGTTTTAATTAGCCCTAAAAGTCACTTTTCTGTATGTTTTTTTAATTAACTGCCAGCTGCACACAGTGACCCCTCATTTAAGCTACTTGGTTCCTTCCAGCTAGACGCACTGTGTAGTGTCAGTGGGGCTGAGCTATTGAAGTCACATGGAATCGTTGCAAATTATGAATGACAGTTGTGAATGACTAACCTCAGCTCGCACCATAAAACAGTTTGGCTTTAATGAATTTATGAATTATCTAAAGCCTTGGAATTCCCAATTTAAAGAGACTGCATGATCTGTAGTTTTAACTATAACCCACATATAATTAACATTAGTCTTAGCTAGTTGTCATTTGCTATTATTAGTTTCTAAATTATTGTTTTTGTCAAAAGAAATTTGCAGAACCGAATAGCATCTTAAAAAACAAGGGGATGGACATGAGCTTTTTTAGAAGAGCTAAATTATGTAACTAAAAACAATAGCTAAATGGTTGTGAGCTTTCTTTACTTAAAGCTAGAGTGCAGAACTTTTGACTCCCCCTCATGGCAGTGAGAGTAACTATAAAAACACTGTGGACACATGCTTATGTCATGGGGGCCACTGTAGCCTACTTCATTGGTACTGTTGTGACTGTAAAACTGTGGCTAAATTGATTTTAGTTTAAAGCATTGACTGTGTATAAATATGGACATCATGATCCCCAGAAGGGAGGCCAACTATTCAATATTCAATATTGTTATCAAATGCGTATAGTTCTAATAAATGTCATTCAATTATTGTTCTAGATAGCTACTGAAAGGGGGTTTGATCATACATGTAGAAGCCAAAGAAGAGCATTACAGCAACAACTTGGTTTGGTGTGAACATTAACACGAAATGACTGCATGATGCCCCTATGTGGAAGTATTGTAATTACTGTAAATATGGTTTGATACCATTTCCAGCAATGACACAGTTAGTCTAAAAGGTTTAATAAACAGCAAGATCCAGTCACCAAATCAGACAAATATAATGAATATTTTGTCATTGCTTTTGTATTACATGCTGTGTTGAGGTTCCAGCTGAACACCTTGATTATTCACACTTTTGGATTAAACCTTGACTTGCGCTTCTTATCTGTGCCTCGCTTCTAATTATAAGCCTAATTATCTTTAAAAGTCTATTAAATGAATAGACAGTCACAAAACTTCAAATTGAACTTGGCAAGCATAAACGAAGGGAACTCATTAAGAAATAGTTGCCAATAGATTATAAATTGCATCAGTTGCGAGTGATGAGCACAACTGGACACAGTTCTGACAGCCATTCGCTAATGATGCAATCTACTGACCGTTATATTACAAATACACATCTCAAGAATGCAGGAAATTGCAGTTACTCATTAGAAGTCAGCTCTATGTGCCACAAACTTTCTTTTTTTTCCCCTTTTTTTTTTTTTTTTTTTTAAATCCCAGCTCCTGGCTTTGTTGTTGCTTTTAGCCAGCAGCAGTGTGAAAAAAAACTTTCCATCCTCAGCAGCTTAGTTGTTTGTCCTTCCAGCTGTTTTTTCTTTTTTCTTTTTTTTACTCCCCACACTTCTGTGGACCACATCTTGTGTTATACACAGCTGATTATTTCACAATTAACGATTGCTTAAATTTGGACTGCATTGGGATTCTGTACGTAATCCTTTTGTTTTTTTAAAACAGATGTGCAGAAGGTAGAAATTGTTAATTTTATGTTCACCAAATGAGATATTGAACAAAAGTCAAGTAATATTGAATGATACTAGATTATCAAATCAGATGAAGAACCAGATGTTTAATACACAGCTCACAGCCACTGAGCTCTCCTCACAGTAAAGGTATTTTAAGCTTGATAATTGCCAGGATGGATAGTACCTGGGCTTCTCTGAGGGGACCATTTATTCAGAAATAAAGCCCATACTTAGCATACTGCTTTGTTTAAGAGACTCATTTCTTCATTGAGAGAAACCCATAGGTATCCTTTAACCATTACTGAGAAATATGTTTTTGTCCAGGAGAAAAACGGCTTTCTGACTGAATTGTAAAAAGTAAATGTTGAATTAATCTTTAGATATGGCTATGAACTGAATTTTAACAGCTGAACCTGTATTTACATAGCCTACAGCGTAGTGAAAGGAAAATGGTGAAAGCACTCAAAATTAGGTGTTTCTCTTGCTTGTTAAAATGCTCTCCCCATACTCTGGCATCCTTCTACAGTAATTCAAGTGAGGACACAGCAGTGCAAAGTAAAGGCATTTTTAAGGTGCACAATACAGCAAAATTCCCTCTACAATTTTCACGATAGCTATCTAATATCGCCCCACTGTTAGTCACCAATGCCCAAGTACACATGACGGATTTGTCTCATAGAGATACTTCTTTACCCAATACAGACAGTAGCAAGACTATTAAAAATAAACCCTGTTCAATTTATATCACAGTAGCATTAACGCTAATGAGTATATTAGTTTCAGGCTGTCACTGGGAATAAGAGGCAACATTGATCTCTTGTCATCATGCTCATAATATATTTTTTTCCCCCTGAATATATTATTGTACTGCTTCCCCTGAGCTCCTGTGGGAGTTGCTTTCACGTTTTAATCTCTTCACTTTAAGAAAAAGGCAAATGCGCTTTTCTTCCTCAGTCGATGCTAATCACAACGGTTGCCGTACCAGTTGTTCGGATGTATTTTTAGTTGGATGCATATTTGTATGCAGCGCGACAAATTATTTGGATTTCCATATATTTCTTCCTCACTGAGACTTATCTCTAGAAAAGTTGCTTCCTCTAAACAAACAGGATGAGATCAAATTGAAATTCAAATCCCTCAATAAGACAAACCAATTTTATTTTATGTACTGTCTCAGCAAGACCTTAAAACCCAATGCGCTGCCTGGACATTTCTGCACAATTGCTGATATTAAATCTGAGTTGGACTCATGCTCCCAAATGATTAAATGACCTGAAAAATCTATGAGCCATGGATTACAGTGGACCATGTGCCTGTAGCTGACAGCTTTCCGCCTTATTATTGCCTTCATTAGTTCCTATTATTGAAAAAAGTGAATACATTCTCACATGCTTCTGCCAAAAAATAGTATGAAAATTTAGATTATTTTTTTTTTCCTATCAGTGTTGAATAGTTAGTTGATGTATTCAGTTATCACGTCGATAGTGGAGAGTGATACAAAATGAACAATACCAGTGATGGGCATTGTTTTACCCTTTTTGTCTTCTTCACAAAAATAACAGTTTATTAAAGCATCCTGAAGGGTTTTCACAAATTGAGCAACATACACAAATGTATTTCAGTGATTGAGTTTTAATTTTTCAAAGATGAGCACTTTGTGAGGAAACACTCTTGCCCCCTATTACCTCTCTAATACATACTCGGTGTATTCTCTATGAATAATCATTGTATTAACATCACCATCAGTGATGCCATCCACTTAGCCAAGCCTTTGATTACTGAGTCTATTTGACAGACTGTAGAGGACAGTGAGAGTTTTGGCCTTACCCTGGGGACACACTTGGCCCTTCCAGTAAAAAGAGGCCACTAATGGAAACGGAGGCCCTCTTCTCCACTCCACATTTTTATGCAGGCAATCCAAGCATTTATGGTAATCATAAAGTCGGGCCAAATGGATGGCGGGGTCAGCTCTAAGCGCAGAAAAATACAGAGTGACGCAGTCTTGTTTACAGCTGCTTGGGAGCAAGTGCTGCCACCTTCCTGTAAGTTCAGCCACAGCAGGTGTCTATGCATGTTCGATGCAAGAAAACATTTTGCGAGGACCTTGAAATGGGACCCCCTCTGCCTCACTGTGCCCTGTCTCTGCCGCTCACTCAGACTTTCCAACTCTCTCTCTCAATGTTTATGAACCTCAGGGGGGACAGTTTATAAAAAATTCATGGGCTCAGTGGGGCGAATAGCAAGCTTAATGTTGAATGCTGGATCCTTTTTTTTTTTTTCCCGATGTCATGACACCACCCGTTTCTCATGTGTTTGAGCAAAACGAGTTGCTTCAGTGGAAGCAGAGGTGGTGCAAGAGGGAAGGGGGAAGTGTTGCTGGTGAATCATTACTACACTTTATTAATATACGAGTGTAAATGTAGATGCCAGTATTTCTCTGTGGAGACGCTCCTCCCTGATTGTGGCACAGCCTGGAGTCGAATGCTAATTTATTTTCTCATCCTCCCTGGCTTGAAAACCATCATAGTTGGTAGTGCGTACCGGCCTGCCAGGAAACCACAAGAAGCTATGAGCACTCGTCCTCCCTGTGCCTCCATGGGTGAAACAGAGAAAACAGGAATAAGCCAAAAGATGAAACCAAATGATTGCATAGGCGTTGGCGTTGTTCGCAAGGCGCCGCCTGGGGTGCAGACTTTTAGCCTGCAAATGTTTGGAAATTGCCTCTACTGAGTGCAGATGCTTGGAATGCACACAACACATTAACTGTTCTTAATGTGACTGTCACACACACAAAAAAACGAGAGGGAATGCTTTCAGTGTGTGGGGGAAATGCGCAATGCTTAACGAGTCATTTAAGAGCATAATTTTCAATTATGAGGGGGAATAAAGTCACTTTAGGTCAGGATTGGATAAAATATGTAGTGATGATTTTGCAGTGCAGGGAGCATTAAGAGAAATTGCACTATGATAGTAATCTGATGTAATGCAGTAGAAAAACTAAGAGGGCGGATAGAGAGCAGCTACAGTCTAGACGTCCCTGTGGGTAGCCTGTTTGATTGGGAGAGAGAGAAGTTCCTCTGGATGTTACATTCTTAGCAGCATCCTTTCAGTCAAACTGAGCAGACCAGACCACTGAAAGTGCTTGAGGACAGTTGATGGTTAAACAGTGGTGAATGCTTCATAAATTTGTGATCAGTGCATGCATGAAGTGAAAGAAGAAGCAGAGACGGAAGAGAAACTGGTGGCAAAAAAAGAGCTTGAAGGTGAGAGGCAGGGGTCTGCAGAACACATATTATGCAAAATGCAAAATGGCGATCACTTTCCAGCCAATCCCCATCAACTGAACTTAAATTAAATCAGAAATGCAGACCTCTTGTAGATGAACAGGATTATGGGAGCGCTGCTTCATTTTGCCTTGCACAACAGACTGACAAGGGCAATAATAAGGTGGTTTGTTACAGCAGACTCTTTATAAACTGAACTTAATCTCAGTCCAATGGAGTTACATTCAGAGACCAATTCAAATATACTGTTAGACAATGTAATCCATATCCATAGCCTTATACATTCTTCAGTACATTAATTCAACTCATTCAGTCCAGAAAATGAATAGTAGGCTGGGTCATCATATGATAAAGCCGGCAGAATACATTGTCCCACTGGCCGACGGCACAGAGGCTAATTTGTATGGTGCTCAGCGGAAGTGCACAATGCTCATTGTTAAGACAGATCTAATTTCATTGACGCTAGTCCTGTGATTAGCTTGAGGAGCAAGTGTGTTCACTGATATAAAACCCAGTAAGAGCATTAAGTCCTGTAGGCACTTGAGGAGGAGAGACTGAGGGATTGTTTCACTGCTGAGGGCAGTGAAGGCAGATCTCTGTGAAGCACACAGTGAAATGCACCGGTGGGTAGCCAAATGAAAGATTATAACTAACATAGTCAATTGAAGGGTCAGTCACTTGTTGTCACAACATGGAATTTTTAATTACTATCTTTGCAGGGCGTCATTACAGCTACCTCCACTTTGTGTGCACAAATGCTACAGTACAAACATACAGTATTAGAGTTGCCGCTTTTCTACTTGAATTTTTAGCTACTGCTCAAATGTAGGAAAATAATAAATCTCCACGCTAAAGACATGACATGCACAACAGGCCATTCCTTGTATCCCAGTGAGTCATTTGTAAAATTAGCTGTTGATGTGCTGTATTGATTGCCTTTATGCCAATGTTTACTTTGCTATTGCAAAATAAATTCCACAAGTGAGCTTTGCTGAGCAGTCAAAACACCAAAAAATGTAAGAAGCACTTTGAGGAAGCTTTTTGGATTCAACAGCACAGACGGAAAAATCCTGGAAAAAAATAAAGCCGACTTTAGAAAATGCAACTGCCTTACAATAACGTTACCATGATAACAAATCTTGAGTCCCCACTGTTTCGCTTTTTTGATTTGTTTTTAAATCCCCAAAGCATATACCCTATTTGTAGATCTTTAAGTGTAGGTATAGGTTATAGGCATAGTACAGTAGTGCTTGTGGGTGTAGCGGATGATGAATTCTCAATAGAAAAAATGAAAAAAAAGAAACAGTGTCTAAAAGGCTACACATTGTGTGTAAGATGACTGTAATGATGATGAGTTGTGATGGCATAAACTTTAATTAAGGTGACTGCTGGAGATCAAAAATGATTGGGATTTAACTTCATTTGGTTTAGATTTTGATCATTTTGCCGTGAAGAAAATTTGATCAGAATCTATATTTTGTGAAACCTCAGAATTAAATGGCAAAATCTTCATCTGCTTTGAATTTCAAATGACTTCATAAATGAAGGAAAATAGGGGAGAAAAAGATAAGGATATTTACATTAAAAGCAGACTCCATCCCCGTTGATTTTTGTGTGTGTAGGCTGCTTCGGAGCACACGGCTTAACACCTTTATTACAAATCTGAATAAGATTCCATGCAGAGACACATGTCTCACAGTTTCTGTCTGAGCCTGTGCAGGGAATATGTCCACTAGTGCAGCTACCAGATGCAATTCACCCTCACATCACACTGACTGAAATCAGTGTGCCTCAACAAGTCTCACTCAGAATGAATATCACAGGACTACAGGGAGTAGAAAGACAGTGTTATTCAAAGTTGCTGGTTTACAAGGATGGTAATTTTGTTACAGTGATGCTCATAAATGTCTTAGAATATAAAAGAAAATGTGTGTTTGTGTATGACTGTACATTGGAGCATGCGTTCTTCTGGTCATGCCGGAAGTTCTTGACTATTTAACCCCATGTCCTTTCCCTACGTAATGAGCCCCCTTGAGACACAACCTCTCTCTCTCACTCACTCTCTCACTCACTAACACACACACACACACACACACACTCACTCTGAAGATTTAAAATCCTTTTCGCCCGCTCACCTTGCCACATCTACTGATTTTCTGCAGTGATGTTATTAAATCATTTTTTTATCAATGAGGTTTATGACAAACAGTACACACTGTATGTAAGTAGAAAGTGGAGTTAGCGATTGTTACTATGGTATATGTACCAGCCCATTTAAATGACTTGCCTGCAGTGATATGTTATACTGACAGGGAAATAAAGATAAGACTGCTCCTAAAGAACATTATTATTATTAAACAGGGAGCGAATGGTTGGGACTACAGTATACAGAGATATAGAGAAAAACCGTAAAATGCTGTATGTGTTTATATGTATCATTTTCTGAGGCCCTTTGAGGTTCACTGCAACGAGTGCGTTTTGAAATGCAAAATGAGTGTGACTCCTAGTGTTCTACCCATACCAACAAGCCAAAATAAGTCTAAAATATAATTTACAAAGCATGAAAATGTGTACATATACATGTTTTCACAGTCAGCCACTCAACTCTAAGATACACAGAAAATGTCACCTGAAGGAAATGTAGGAGATGAACTGTTTGTGAGGTAGTTCAAAGGCAAAAACAATCCCACATTCAGACCATGCTACATCGTAGAGGGGGAAAAATGCATTCAAGTTGGAGTAGAATAGAAAGAAAAAGGATCTGCTGTAAAGCCATAAAATACAATTCATCTTGTCGCAGTCCCTGCAAGGAGCATGTAATCGCAATGACACACTGGTGTAATCCATTTAAAACACTTTGGCTCAGGCCTAGGCTGCTTTGACTTCCTCTGCAGGATTGTGCCATCATCTTCATTTCAGATACGTTTCACTGGCTGCCTGCAATTAGCGAAAATGTGTAAGCTGCCTTGTCGTCCACCTGTTTGGGCTGCCAGGCGGGCTTGTCCTGGATGCATTACATGACTGGCAAGAGCGTGAAGAAAAAAAAAAAGAAAAACCCACCAAAAGATAATAACCCGCTTGTCTCAGGCAGAGGTGAAGTGCAAGCCTATTCGCTTGTCCACAGACGTGTAATCTGTCTCAAGAGGTGCTCTCTCTTCTGGCGCCTCTGCGCTTCGACTTTCTGAAGCAGGGTAGACCCACCCAACCTGACTAGGCAATGAGCTTAGAGTAATGGTGTCACCAGAGCGCTGAATCTCAGTGAGAGTTGCTTGAGCAAACATTATCTCACACTGAACCTTTGCAACAGTGTCTGGAGGGAAGGCTCTCGTGAGTTATTACACAGGGAGTTTTAATCTTACAGGAGGAAATACATTGTTGCCTTTTAATGTAGGGAGACCAGAGAGCAACCTGGGTCCATTCTCCATGTGCTTCTCTGTGCAGGACTGAGGCTAATTGATCTAATTACGTACTCAGAGGGACCAAATTAAACATCTTGTTGGCATTAAACTGTGGATGATTTATATTCACCTATAAACTTTGCCCAGCACTGCTGCCCACCACTAGTGTATTTATGCATCGCTGGTTCAATTATGACTATTTGTTAATGGGCATTCTAAGAGGTCTGGTATATTACTTTAAATATTCAGTGTGATGAGTCAGAGGAATGATAAATAGTGGTTTCACTACAGTGGTGGTTATCATGAACAATCTCTAATTGAACTCCTTAAAGACAGCATATCACTCACGGTTGCGACTAAGGCTTCAGCTAGTGATTCTTTTCATTATTAATTACTCTGTCATTTTTTAATTAATCAACGTCAGAAAGAATTGACAAATGCAAATCCCCATCTTAACTGTATGGAACTACTGACCTTTACCTCAAGACTACAATGTGAACAACATGGAACATTTTGACAGAAGATGTCATCACTTGCATATGTCATTGAAATACCTGAGCTCCTGTACAAGTATTGTAGATCCAAAAAGTCAAAGATCATTTTGTGCATTTGTGTTACATTACCATTAGCTATAGAAAGAGGCAGGTTACTACTCTCCCTGAAGTGATTTAGGTGAAACTGAAGACGCAGTCTTTTCATGTTTTATTGCTCATTATATGATGATTTAATGGCTACACAATTTAGTGAAATGTTCTTAATGTCAGATTACTTTTTTCTGGATGAATGGTTATTAAAAAGAAAAAAAACACCTTAGCTGTCTTTCAGGAAGGGAACCTTTAGTGCAGCTAATTGGTACAGAAGACACAGCTCTTTGTAATGTAAGATGTTTTGTTCTGTCTATTTTTTGACAAATGTTTCACCACAGCAATTGCATTTTGGTGTCTCGTGAGTCCATGTGAGCTGAACACTTGTATGCACATGACGCAATAACTAACTATTGAGCTGCCATGAAAATATCGATACAAATTCACTTGCTTAATTCAGTGGTTCTAAAAGTGGGGTCTGGGGACCCCCAGAGGTCCTTAAGGTGGTTCCAAGGGGTCCCCAGCAAAAAGGGACATTTATTTTCACTATTATTCAATCCATAAGTGACACAATGTATGACTATTCTGGGTTTCATACACTTTCTAAAAGCAATCTTATCCAATTGGTGACCCTGAGACAAGATTTTATAGTTTAGGGATCATTGACATGAAAAGGTTTGAGAACCACTGACTTAATTTATTTTTCATATTGTTTTGCCCAACCATCATTCCCAAATCCAAAGAAACCCAATGCACAATGATAAAAAAATGCAAAAAAGCAGCAAAAACATGACATTGCACATTTGTGAAATAAATGGCCAATGACCAGTTGAATTCGTATATTGCTGTGAATTAAATTTCCAGTCTTTCAACTAATATCTCAGCAATAGCTGTGACCTTGAGCAGAAGGTGAAAGTTAGTTAGACAGCTCAATGTACAAAATAAAAACAACTGTAAACCTGTTCTGAAAGTATGAACAATGAGAAGTTAAATTAAATGTGGGAAGCCATGCATGAGGAAATGTGCAGCCCCTGAATTATCCTCACACCTATTAGAACACAGAGATGATATTGTCGGACATTGGTGACCAACAAAGAGCTGGGATTTCTTTTTTTCAGAGAAAGAAATGCCAGAAAAGGAAAGCTTTCAACTACTTTTGAGTCCTGCACTAAAAAATATTATTTTCCGTACAAAGTTTCATGTACATCACACGTAAATTGAGTTGATTTGGGGACACACCTGCGTATCATGGCTAACTAGTTGACTGGTAGTCAGGAGAGTCATAATGTGTCAGATCTTTCCAAAGAATTTGTCTTATATGGCAAACAAATAATGTAAACTCCTTTTCTCTCTGAGCATATCACATTCCCCAAGTCAACAGTTCAATCTCACCTTCCTCGCCCACTTCTCTCCAAGCAGCAAATGCCATAATTTTTCTTGCCCCCACTTCTCCTTTCCCTTCCTCACCCACCTTCATCCTGGGCTCACTAGATGGATCGGCTCCCCCTCAATCCATGCTTCCTCTGCGCCTCCTCAGACGGGGAGATTGATTTGTCTACAGGACGCCTCTGACCTTTGATATGATCCGATAAGGGACGCATGGCCCTAACCGAATTATCCGACAATCAAAGGGGAGGCACATTAGGAGTGAGATGAGGGTGTTTCCCTTCGCTTGTAGCATACCTCTGCCTTTTTCCATGATGGTTAAATTCACTGTCCATCTCCTGCCCACCCCTATCAGACGCCCGAGGGAAAATAAAAGATGTGTTTTCAAATTGCACTTTGCCTAAAGGCTCTTTGGGCCAAATTTAATTTTCACCTTACATCGATTTCCCCTTACTCCCAACTCAGTGGATCCTAATGGTGTATTCTTGTGCTATGCAGAAATAAAGGGAGACGTTGCTCTGGACTACTGTATATCAGAAGGCTGTATACAATATGTCTTCCTCGTGGTGACTAGGGAAGGAAATGATTGAGAACTTCTCTTCATGTCAAGTTTTTTGTGTCTAGTCTATTATCTTGGATACTCCCAAATTCAACTTTTAACAGCATTTGTAAACTTGACTTATCTGGTTTGGTCTTCAAGTGAGAAATTAAAATATTAATATATCCTCCGTTTTTTCTTTTCTTTTCCAACCACTAAAGTCCAGATGCAGCAAATTAAAACAGCAGACTTGGATGCCTTCTGTTGCAAAATCTAGACAGCACATGCAGAGTAGTAGACACTTTTGCTTCTAAAAATACATCTGGCACCAAGGGATTGTAGGCCTCATCTTATCAGTGTATAGTTGCAATTATGTAGCCTAAAATTGAGCTGGTCTGGCACTTTTTAGCAGTTCACGTTAAGATCAAGGAGCTCTGCAACCCTGTGAACACTATTCAGTGGGCCTATCTTGCTGCACGGTTGCTACAGCATGACTCATGGTGATTGTTTTGCTTTTTTGCACACTTGATTTTTATGGAAATAACTACTACGTCATGAATGGGAATTTTCAAAATGGGTTAAGTGGATCTTGCTCTATTTATAATGCCTTAAAATTAATATAGGATAATGAAGAAGCTATGGCGTGAATTGCATCATGAGCAGAACTGCAATGGAAAATGCTGATAGCAACACATAAATTGTTTCATCCAAAAAGACAACATTTCAGCTTCTACCTGTTTTGACATTTTAAGAACCACTGCGATGTCAAGGCTGAGTGAATTTCCGTAGCAGCCAGCCTAAAATATATAAAAAAAAGTTGACAAGCCAGACAGAAGGAGGGATAGGATTTGACAGATCCCAGCTTCTTTTATTGGAACATATGAACGGGAAAACAAAGGGAGGAAGAGGAGGATAAATGAAGGGGGTGACTCAACGTGGGTGACGGTACTGCAGAGCCAACAAATGGTGTGAAAACACACATCAACTTGCCTGGATACACATGAGACCTGGTATCACAAGCCACGACACATAACCAGCCCTGTGCATGAACAGAGGGACGGTGTTTGTATGTGAAGGGAGGATGAAGCGGTGGGGGTAGCATGAAGACATGCAATCCCCCTTTGGCAAGTTGGTACTCCTTGGTACCATTTGTTTGTCGTCTTAAACTGGCAGAGAGCTCAGGAAGCCAGGGTCTTACATAAACCCTACCCAGTATGGCTGTGTGCTGGGGAACTGATCCCTCCCAAAACCCTCATTGTTATTCTCTCATGATGCTGAGGGATCTGCCGAGCACCCACAGCCAAACCTACAGCAGGGCTGAGTGGGTGGTGGGGGTACTGTGTTTACATGTGTGCTCTGTCAGGGGAATGAGCTAACTGTACACACAGGATTAGCTCATAGAACGCAACTTCCTAAGTCAGTGCTGTTAAAATGCTCATTATTTCACCAGCACATGACCACACTGAACCTGTCTAATATTCATATTTTTTTGTTTATATTCTGAAATATAATGTTCAAGTCTCTATAAAGTCTTTTCCATAGCAGATTTACTCATAAATAGCTACAGAGATTATTAATTATGGATTCCTGTTCATTAATCCTTCCAGATCTTTTACACCACAGACTTAATGATATCATAACCATTTAAAAGAATCCATGAGACAGGTCTTTTTGTCAAATTGAATTTCCACTCTCTAGAATAACTCCTCTATCACCAACCGCTAGATATTCATCAAGGGAAAGGGGGGAATAAAGATTTCAAAATTTACAATATAATAGACTCTAGCACACTTCCAGGGGTGTCCACTTTCTCCTATGTGTAGAGATTACGCCCTATCTCCCAGCCTTAGAGCCGCTGAGCCTGACAGGAGTTTGATTTAAATGTCCAAGGTAGGGCTTGATCAGAACGTGTCCTATTTCAGTCTGATCAAAGACGATGAGGCCTCTGGGTCTTGTGAAATCCATGCTGTGCACTCTCAACCTTAGTATTTACAGTACGGAGCTGAGCTGCATTCAATGAAATATGCATAAAGCCTCAATTGCCTTATCTCTTTCGTTCATCTCTGCCAGTTAGGCAAAAATAATTGTCTCATGATCTTTGGGAAGTCCAAGTATAGACTTTAAATGTCTACTAAGTCAAGTTTGGATGCAGGATTCAGAGGATCAATGCATTTACTGTGGCACTGCATATATTTTTAAATCAGTGAGATTGTACTTTAGCTGGCTGTAAAATACTATCAATAAATTATATGCTGTGGATACTAGTCTCACTGATCCTACCACAATACATGGACTCTTCTTTTTTTAAGTCTTAAGAGACTGTACAGATATCTTGTATAAGACTAAGGATTTTTCTAAACTAAACCATGTTTAAACAAAACTTTTAGAACTGTATAATGGCTAACAGTCCAACTTGTTTGCTCTTTTCTTTTCAGGAAAACATAACTGTGATGATGGTGACCATCATGGTGTGAAAAGAAAATACTGTTCATGGTGACCTCCAAGTAACTGCTGGAATGCTCTAAGGTATGAATATAAATATAATAGTGTGAATCTAAAAGGGCTGGGACAATGGCAGAAACTGCAGGTAAACTATGCTATAGCTTCATTCAGATATTATTGTAAGGAACATTTAACATTTTTGCCAGCTTTTCTTTTTTTTTTTCTTATTACTGACCTGAAAGGGCAGAAAGTGAAACAGCTTTGTGTGTGTTAAAAAGGAGATGGGGAAGTGTCTGGAATTCTAAGCATGCCTTGGATGAACACAGTGAGCATGAATGTTATCTTGAGGTCAGAGGCAGCTGATCTGACAAAGAATACAACAAAATGCCACTTGAGTTCACTCCCCTTCTTCTGCTACTTTCTCTTTTTGTTTTTTTTTTCTTTTCCAAACGCTTTGATTCGCCCTACCCTTTCCCATGGTGGAAGTCCCTTGGATAGCAACCGAGTAGGTCTAATTGATTTCTCTTGTTCATGTCGGATAGATGCAGCAGCATCGAACTGTGCAGAGTACCCTGGCTCCAGCTCGCCTGCATCATTTCTTTCTGTTTTCTTCTTTGCCTCTTTGCCTATCGCAGCAGACTATAATGCCAATACTCAACATACCAAGGCCCTCTGAGATCTCTTGGGCTGAGAGATAGCAGAAGCAGTTATAACATGTATGGAGGTTAAATAGCCACACTTCGGTGCAGTACATGTGGCTTAGAAAAAGGTCAGAATGTAAAATCACATACGCTCTTTACACCACACCAAGTTATTATCTAAGCTAGCATCTATCGCATCAAAAGAAAAACTAAGCTACGTAACCTTCAAGTGATAAAGATGGTATCATGAATGCCTGTAGAAGTTACTGCCACCCATACAACAGCCCTGCAATAAATATTATATCTTTGTAGCAAACAAATATTGAAGATTTTGATTGAACTTTATAGTCATTTTAAAGTTGTAGTTTGCGTTTCTCTGGTATTGGATTGCATTATACTCATATAATACAGATGTTTACTATATTGTGTCCAACCCAGTGTAACATGGTTATTAGTTCAGGCAATGCTCCTGAATCAGGGCAGCACTTCCATAACATCCTCCCCTTGTCGTCAGTATCCATTAGATTTTGAGTTCCTGTCATGTTAAAGCAGAGAGAAAGCAACGTTCTTTTTTCAACCCCCCAATATGGATGCAGGTTTCCTTGAGGCAACAAAACAGAAAGTCAAGCAGGGAGGGGAAAGATCCACGACAGTCCTCATTGATGACTTTCAAATCATCCATCATTGAGTCAGGGATAGATGTCCTGCTGCCCTGGGAGAGAAGTGAGGTAAAGGGAAATAATAGTGTACTAGCCTATAGAGCATGACCATATGTTTGGTCACTTTGTTGCAGGTTCAAGGTAAAGGCAGTCGAGGACTAATAAAATAAACGATAGCTTACTGATACAACCGAAAAACTAAGAGCCATCTCAACAGTACGCAGTGCACTTAACAATATTTTTTGGCTGGACCTTCACAGTGGGGCCAGCCTACAACCGCAATTGTCCCTGACTAACTGACTGTCTGAGTAGCTGTGTGACACCATTGATCGGCAAAAACTAAGTATCCCAGAATGCATTTTGCACCAACTAGCAGCAATGCAATGGCAGAGATTAAGCTGTTGTAATATTTGCTGTAGGACTGTTAACATGTCACTATATTAAATTTAAATGTATGATTTCAGGCGAGAAAATAACCATTTAGTTTCCCAATAGGTGGTCAGTTTATTGAAATAATGCCTTGAGAAGAAAGGATATGTGTGCTGTTGCCAGCATAACTTCCTATCAATGTCCACATGTTACATGTGTCCAGTGTCTTTTTAAAATTAAGCTCTTCCGTGTTCATGGTAAATTAAATAAAAGCAACATAACAAATACATTTACAAAGGCAAACTTTACTCACATGAAACACACTCTATTGCACAGGCATCCCAGCTATAATGTGTCTACTCACTCAGCGCTCTTTTTTGAGCACTGTGTCAGTGCTTCATTATCAAATCCATTCTGCTTGCTTATTGAGAGAATTCCCAAATAAATGACGTTCCATGCCACCTTTTCACTGCTACCTTGCACCAAGTCAGATTCTCAAATAGCACATGCACACCTACACACGAGCACGCCACTAACGTTAGCTAGTCATTGATGCCTTGTTGCCAAAAAAGTAGAAATCAGGAACCTGTGCCACAAAGCTATTATGATGTTATCCAGCTAACTTGATGGATTTGCTCACACGCACCTGAAACCTATCCCACTTATGAATTCCAGACTATTGCTTTTCATGAAAGGTGGCAGATGGTTGTTATATTGATGCCTGTTCTCATGAAATGTTGCCCTAAATATTTATATGGAGTGCCTCTTGGTAGCAGTGTTATGTGTGTAGAAAATGTGTGTGTAAACAAAGCCACCAAGATAATAGGCTAACAACATAATCAAGCTTTGAGACACAGGCATCAGGTCTTGCTGGTTCTTTATAGTAGTAGATTGGAAGATGAATGTAGTGTACTGAAAAATTCATAGGGGTACTTTGACCACAGTTGTCCTCTCCACTTTACTCACTGATTTGATAACATTAAAGAAATTAATTTAACAGGAATTGCATTTCCATGCAAGCATACAGAGACCCTCAAGTCTAAATAAACAATGAGTGGTTATTATTAAAGATGGCTCTGAATTAGTCATCAAATCAATTTCTGTACTTTTAGTTTATTAATATCCTCAAATATGTAATTTAGTGCCAACCACGTCCTCTGATGAAATTACAAAATGTACCCATCATTTTTTCATGCTGGTATATCCAGATAAAAGTATCAAACCACCTGTGAAAAAGCACCAGAATGCAATGACATCCGCTCTGTTAAAAATGTGACCCTGTTAGATTGTCCCACTCACATTTTTAATGCTTACTACGTCCATGCTGTACTGGGGTATTTTACACTTAGCATTAATGAATAACTTGATAGTTAAAACTGCATTTAAAGTATTATTTGGGTTGTGGGTACGTGAAATAATATATAAAGCACATAAAAAATAGCCTTAACTCAACTGTCCTTGTAACAGCAGCTGTATTTTTTATGTTTTTCTTATGCGTACAGCACCTTGAGTTACTGCTACTGTATGAAACGTGCGAAAAAAATCAATTTAATCTTGAACAAACATCTCAAAAATGTGATGATGTCCATGTCTGATGGTAAGAAAGCAATATCCGGTTTTCATATGGTATTATTTAAATATTACATGATTACACTTGGGTAAATGATTGTGTGCTTGTGTGCTCTACACTATTGTTTTGAACACTGTTCTAGAAACTGACGGTGCCACTTTAAACTACACAATTGCCAATCATGAAATATTTTGACACTCGCTCACAGCTGAATTATGTTTTCTGCATCACCAGTGATGCAAGGAAGCCCAGCAAACCTGTTAGGCTCACAGGATGACAATATGCTCCAGATCTAAGGATATGATCAAACTGACATCATATTTGCTGCCAGGCATAGACAGTACAGAAACACAGCTGCTGAGGTTTAGCTGTACCGTAGATGTTCATTACTTTGACCAGCACTAGCATCTATACATTCTTCCTGATATGTAAATATTTCTGTAATGACCCTGAAATCTATTTCCTCAGTTAGCTTATTTGTGTGTGATTGGATCCTACATAAAAACATTTCTGCCAAAGTTTGTACAGTTTTGGTTATTTCACATGAAGTGGATGGGACTTAGTTGGAAAAAAGGGTGATGTAACACATTTTATGTGCATCTTTCTGAGTTTAGCAACACTGGAATCAAAGTGACAGTTGTGGGACTGATTCTGATGCCGAAAGCCTACTGTCAATTAAATCTTATCAAAACACACTCATAGTCAAATTTTGATGAAGAAGATTAGCTTAGTGTTAAACTCTTCAAATATTTTCTTCCCAAAGATGTTACTCAGATTGTTGCTTACTTAGATTTATAACCACATTTTCAGGGACTTTAAAGGACCATTGTGTTGAATTTAATGGTATCTAGAGGTGAGGTTACAATTTGCAACCAACTGAATACATCTTCTCTCAAACCCTCCATTTTAACTACAGTGACCACAGAACTCGTGAAAAATGCAATAGGTCCTCTGTAGAGCCACTATTTGATTTGTCTGTTATGGGCTACTGTATGAAAATGGTGGGTTCCATGGAAGAGGATCTGCTCCCTACGTAGATATAAAGGGCTAATTCTAGGGTAACGAATACACAATGATTCTTATTTTCAGGTGATTATACATTAATGAAAACATATTTAAGAATATTATTTTCCATTTCTGCCTATAGATCCCCCTAAATCTTACACAATGGTCCTTTAATAGAGACAAATAAACAAATGAAAATTCACTCTCATCTGTAGAAACAGCAGTTGATAAATAAATAAACAAAATTGAAATCTCATCACGAGGTCTATCTGTAGCTGTTCTGGAGCTTTTGATCACATCACTCGATCTGAACGATGGTGTTGCCTCAAATGTCTTAAATTTCAATGTACATTTTTGTTGGCCTACTACAATATAACATTGCATATATTTATCCCGTCTTACTGTTTTAATTTAACTTTAACGTAAAGCAAAGTATCATTGTGCTTGGACAAGACTTGCAGTAGTGTTGATATTCAGCTATCAAGTGACAAAAAGTACATTTCAGCTGTGTCATTGGCTTGCTTACTGTTGCACATACAATCTGATGATGTGTAGTTTTTTGTAGTCACTTGATACCAATTTGAGTATCTGCATTGGACTTTTCAAATAAAGTTTGACCCATGTGAGTAAAAGAGCGAGGGAACAAACAACTCTAAATTGGATAACATGAGCAGTCTGCAATTGTTCACTTTACTGTTGTATCACATATATCAGGCTTAATAGCACTTATGTCTCCTGCAGAAGGCAAAAGTTGTTGTTTAACAACTTAATGAGAGCCTGATTTATGACTGGAGTCATGTGCCTGATAAATAAACCGCACAGGTGAGAGGGTTTCATCTCACGCGGCATTTTGTAATCAACAGCTAAGAAAAAGACATCATATTTAAGATTGTGTTTGTGTGCATAGGTTTGTATATATATACGAGCGTATGTGTGGGTGCTGGAGTGACTTCAATTAATCATTTGCTGCTTGCTGTATTCAGTATGTGTATGAAATGGCTGATTAGTTCTCATGTACATCCATCAAATTCAAAGTCTCTGAATATTTATTGTCTGTATTGAAACATCATCAAGGAAGCACAAAAAGGAAAACACACACATTGTTTTAAGATGAATATTCCCCTCAAATACACACCTGTGCTGTTCTCATTTGCAGGAACACGTGACGAGCCACATCTAAGGTTATGTGATGTGCGCGGCTATTTTGGGAGGGGTATGTGTTGTAATGCCACTGTCTTACAATTAGAATTAGATGATATCTTGTGCCACGCAGCCAAGGGAGTCATTCAATTTAGAGGTATCAGAACATCCCGTCTCAGGGAGTCCATGTCCACAGAGAGACACTGGCACCCTTATGAGTGAGCGGCTCACTCTGCGAGAGATGAGAAACTTTGGCAGCTAATGCATCAGCTAGCACAAAATGAAGCCCGTCTCATCCAAGAGCATTAAGATGTGGATAAATAAATAAAACATTGCCACCATGAGAGGAGAAGCAATGTGACAGCGGGATATTTTTTCTGCTTTCATGTTGGCAGGCACAGACATTTTATTTTGGGATGAATCAAAATTTCCTGAAAACGCCTGCGCCAGGTGTATCTAATTATCTGACAGCGCATCCTCATTATAAAGCGGCCCCTGGGAGCCGGCTACTCGGCTTGCCTAGCCTTGGACCACAATCAAGGTGTTCCTCACAGTAAAAACACAGGGATAATATAGCCGCTGCTTTCCCATAGGCGTACTGCTTTCACCTTTTTTGTTGAGAATTGAGTCATATTTGCACTTTTCTACATCATCTCCATCATTATCTTTGTATTGTTTTACAAGAATAAACTATGCATCCAACAATGTATCTATAAAGTAACAAGTCTCAGAAAAATGCAATGCAAAACAACAACAAAAAAACTGCTATAAATTTATTAGCAGTTGTTATCACAGCCTCTTGCCATCTCAGCCGTGCCCCGATTATGTCACCTGGATGAAGTTTAGAAACTATAATTACAGCTTACGTCTGTTCCTCTCCAGGGAGGTGCAGCAGGAAGAAGAAAAGTGGGTGTGTTGTCAACACGGCTGCACCACAGCAAACTATGTTGAGGCATAATTAATAGGAGAAAAAGATTTGCAGAAATGCGTCTTTCTAACTGGCACTGCTGGCTGCGGCTTTCGGGTCAATCTGGTGGAGCTTGTGCAACTGTGAGCAAGCAGACCTGTCTTTCCCACTTACTACTCCTAGCTGTTGCTCAAATCCCCTCCAACAGTGATTGATGGGGGCCTAGCGACTAGTTTTGGGAGTATCACTCAAAGGGAAGACGAAGGAAAATCGTAGAATTTTGCCAGTTTATGAAATGGAAGCGCTGCTGGGTAAAGGATGGCAGGGGACATTCTTACCTGGGACTAATCCTTGAAAGCTTTGCAAGAAATTCACCGCCTGACAGCAAATGATTCAAATCCACTTTTGAGCTCAAGACGGCCTCTACACACAGGGATGACTAGCCTAAAGGACTGCTGTATTTCAACATTTGTGTTACAGTATGTTGTGTAAGCCGTGGTAATGTAAAAAGGGAGGAGGATGTGTGTTTGTCTGTACAGTAGGCGTTCCTGTTTAATTTCACATTAGTGCTGGCAGTATTAAGTCTGTATAGAGTATAGATAATACTTTAATAATATAGATAATGTAGTATAGTATCAGATACACAATCAGATTTTTATGATGTCCAGTGTTTCCAGATAGAAAGATATATGATACCTCCATCTTTGTAACCCTAACCTCACAGCACAAAACAACTTTTTAGATTTAAACACTGATTTTAATATTGTAAAACGAGCTGAAGTGTATTGAGCCACATGTGGGTGTACTTGTGTGGAGGATTCTATGTGCCCTCATGTCACCGTTTCCTGTCCTGTGTGCTTCCCATTGAGTTCTTTTTGAAATGCAATAGTAGCCTATCTCTTGTACTGCCTCCTGACTGGCAGACCGTAATGATATTACCTCTCCTGAACGGTCATGCTCACTTAGCCCTCTGTCACTCTACACTAGCCAGAGAAGACACATCTCTCAGCCTGTGTGAGCTGTCCTTGCCCTCATTTGCAATTGCTTCTCCTCGGCTTGGCTTGCTACAAAATACTGAGACACACAAACTTTTCACTTCATTATCTTGCCTTTTGGAGCTTTCCACTTGTTTCTCGGGCTGCAAAGTATGACTGAAAATCACGGGTAATTGGCCATATATGAATCACTTGTCAGTAGTAGTCTGACAAATACTCTTTAACGCAGAGAAATCAGGGAATTTGGTAACTTCCAAATATAGCCTGCAGTGATAGAGAGAGGGGGGGTGAAAAAAGAAAATCATGGGCCTCTGCTGACACACTAGTGCGCATGATCCACTGTCAATCACCAGTCAAATCTGACATCAAAGCCTGTCAGATAACAGCAGCAAAATGGGTAAACTGAGTGAGTCAGAGCCCACCCACCATCTACCTCACCTGAGTCAGGATCCCATGAGCACGCACGCACGCGTGCACACACGTAGCCAATATTCAAAGACATCCAAATGGCCTCAGTTTCCACACCAAACATCAAACCAAACTTTCTCAACACGTCCCAACAACTAACCTCACATTTTGAAATTGACGCGTACATGCACGTTAACCAAGTCTGCATCCTCCATTTCTTTGAAAGCGGGGCAGACCATCGTTTGGGGCAAAGATGGCTCTGTGTTTTGAGCACAGTGTGTGTTATGAAGATGACGATAAAGAAAAAAATGAAATCTGTAAATATCTCGCTACCATCTGGAGAGTAGCGATGATGAGCAGCAGACCGGTGCACAAGGCACGTTGTGCGCTACATTATCCATAACGCAGCTCCAAGATATGCAGAAATATGCACCCTGGGCACCTACTCGCATCGCGGCACGACACATAACTTAAAGTAGAAACCGAACCCGACACTCGTTCCACATATGAAAAACATTAGAAGCTTGCTTTTAACTGCAATACATAGAATCAGAAGATGTAGAGAAAGTCTATACTACTTACTATATACCCAGGAGGTTGAATGCAAAGCCCCGCGTAACTGTAATTAAAACAGAATAATGGAAAAAATTAGGGATGCGCTTAATTATTTTTTTATAATCATACACTCATGATGGTAAACACCTGCACGTATTCTGGATCATTAAGCGTTTTGATATGTCCACTTACCGGAGCTGTCCAAATAAATTCCTAAGGAAATTCCAGAGGAGTCCTTTCTTTCTTCACTCAAAGTCAGAAAACAGCAATGCTTTTCTTATTCCAAAAACAGGCCCGTGGTTGAACTGAAAGAGAGAAGAGACCAAAACAGCCACAACAAATTCCATTAGAACCGGGAGTCCCCCCCACACCACCACCACCACCCAAAAAAAGTGTTGACATAACATCTGTGAAGAGCAGCAAACAAAAAAAAGGGCAACTCGTAATAAATGGGCGGAATGGACAGATTGGTACCTGCTCTCTTTATCACTGTCGACAAAGACAATGAGAGCGGCAATAAGACGGGCTGAAAACTGAGAGAGCACAGCTTTTCTTAGGAAACGCAGCCCCAGCGTGCTGTCAGATTATAGCAGCACACACACACTGCTCCCGGCGACGGCTGGAGAGAGAGGGAGAAAAAGAAAGAGACCGGAGACGGGATGCTGCGCTCAGATGCTGCACTTCACGTTCCGGCCGCATGATGGCCAGCTAGAGGAGCAACTGACACTGGGATATTTCCCACCAAGCCGAATTTAACAGCCAAATTTCCCCTCAATTAGGTGCTCAAAACTGATATCGTAATTATATACTTTTTAAACAATCGTAATCTAATAGAATATAATCTGAACTATCATTACAGTTTATTATTATCTATTATTGTCTACACCTGCTTGCACATTGGCAGCGCAAAATGGCAACTCAATTAAAGCCTAAAGAGACTATAGCAGCAAAGAAAGTTCAATAATTATTAGACTAAATTTGTTTCACCTGCTCAGGCATTCTCTACTCATTTTCCCTAAAAGCAAGTGCGGACAAGAGGGGCAAGTTTTGATATCATCATTTCGTGGAGTGTTCTCGATTTAACTGAAACTGGGAAATGTTGATACCCAATTGTGATTTTAATTGGCATTGCAAAAGAAAAGCACAGGTGCAACTGATAACATTAACGATGTCTCATTTCCACTGAGTGTCCTTTAAGACAGCATGAACTGGATATTTAATGCAATGCAGCCTTCATGAATACCATTAATTATAATTGTGCCTGATCTGTTGAAATGTCTGCTGTGAAAAAAGTTTTGTTGCACCTCCTGCAGGTCAGGTGGAAAAAATGACTATAGACTCCTGGAGTAAAAGCAAAATATTTTTGCTTATGCTTGTCTATTAATTTAACCATTTAGAAATGCTGAGTCTTTCTTTTTATATAATGATTTCCATCAACTATAAGCTGAGATGAATGCTTTCCCTCTGTGCAATGTGTGATAATGAAACAGTATTGAATAATAAGTGGTTGGCCCATCAGATGTGGAATGTTATGATGCCTATATTGTGACAGTGTGGTGCTAATTTATGTGGTTTTATACAATTGTACCATGTATTTTTTAAGAGATATTTCTAAATTATTTTCAGTGTGCTGGTTTTGTGCATGCTAGCTCACTGTCATACTGTCATGGTTGATTGGGACACTTGAATAGAGCAGAGCCATCGTTAATGTAATTAATGTACTTTTGCTACTATTACAAGTCCAAATGTCTGCTGCAAGTGAAAAAAGTCTGCTGGATTAGCAGTTTTGTTTATGTGTTGAAAAATTTCAAAGTAAGAATATCTGGAATCTGCTGGGCATGCGGATGGAGAGTGGAAAGGAAGTTTGTGCTACAGGAGTGGTTTGAGAAGTTGGTAAGGACATTTTGATACTTTTTTGCCATGAAACCGGGTCACTGTTGGAATTCATTGTGTGAATCGATACTAACTACAACTGCTATCGTCATGATAGAATATTTTAACAGTGGTGGAAAGTAATTAAGTGTATTTATTCAAGTACTGTGCAATTTTAATGTACTGATACTGTACTTTCCATCTTAGGTTACTTTATAGTTTCACTCCACTACATCATAGAGGGAAATACGGTACTTTCTACTCCACTACATTTAGCTATATCTACTTTTTCAGATGGAGATTTGATACAATGAATCATCTGACAAGTATTTAATTGTTAAAGATTAAACTAGCAGTGTTCAACCTTTTTGGCTTTTGATGTCTTACAAAAAGCAGTACCTAGTCAGGGTCACATTTCAGATTAGCTCCACCAAATAGTCACATTTCCCTCTAAACATCTCACTTAGTTTCAGTAAATGTTCAAATGATCCAATATTTAACCAAAAATAAAAGATGAGTGAAAAAGTTAAAAACTGAAATCAGATTTGTGTATTAGAAATAGTTTTTTCTTCTTTCCTCTCCCATTAATAATCTCATGACCTCTCAGATAAATCCGACCCCGAGGTTGGGAACTATTGAAGTAAAATAGCTAAGTGTATAGCATAAGAACATTATTAGTACATTATTAAATTGCTTAAGTAAAAAGTTACTGTTACTACTTACTATTTTATGCTGATAGGTTTAGTCAGTGGTTCCCAACCTTGGGGTTGGGCCCCCTCTGAAGTTTCGAGGGTGATATCTGGAGGGTCAATGATATGATTACAGGTGTAGAAAAAACAAGTTATAAAAATGTTTTAAGTGTATCATATGTTTGTTTGGTTTTTCATATGTAAAAATGTAATCTGAAAGTTAACTATAGCTGTTATAAAATAAATTACCTCATTATTGTACAGTAGATGTACTTTCTAAACTTTCTATCCACCACATATTTTTGGCTGTTTGAATGAGTAATGCACCAGTCTGCTATGTAAGTGATAGCCAAAAAAACAAACAAAACAAAAAAATCTGTTTTGCATTTGGTAACAGCTGCAAAATAACTAGTTATCATTCAAGGTTTGATAGAGATGCCAGACTGGTAGTTTTGGATGGAAAATACAACATTTTGTGATTTTTTTGACAGCAATAAAAAATACAGATTTAAGTAATGTATATATGGACATGCTGTAGTCCCTTTTTATGTTTAAAAGGCCATGCACACCCGTGGTACACCCAGACAGGTGTGTTTGTTTGTTTTTGTCTGTTTGTTTGTTTGTTTGTTTGTTTGTTTGTTTGTTTGATTTGGCGGATTAGACCTTTTCTCAGGATTGTAGGCATGGTACACACTGTTTGACATCTTCTTTCTCTCCTAGCTTTTGCTGCACCTGTTTGCTGTCAGGGCAGGACACATTACACCTTTATCACTCTTATTGGTACATGGAGTCCAGTGACCTCATGTAATTCCCAGCAAGGCTCAGCCTACCTTCAACCTGAACAGAGGTCTAATCAGCCAGTATAACTCTGCACACCCCCATGGGCCTTTAATACAATACTTGCACACATCTTGCCATTGACTTTTGGCACAGAGCCTATCTATTTTCAGTCATTATTGACAGGCAGTTTAATATGACTACCAATGACTTCTAGCTGCCACTTAATGAGCTAACCTAATCTGACATCATCAGTAACATGAGAAGATGGTGATAATGAAGCCGACTTATGTTCTATTACTGGTTATAAAACAAATGGCAATGTGGCTTAATTCATCAGCAAGCCAACTATTATAACATTACCTACCCATTTTATCAATATTAAACCACTCTTAAACACGACTAGGAAATTGTGTTCAAAAGTTTTGCCAACAACTTCTTTCCCTCTTGAAGGCGTTAATATTGTTTTCTGTACAAGAAATATTCAAACTATTTATTCAACCAACAGCAATCATTTACTTAGAATGCTAATCACATAAAATTGATTCAACATTGATGTTTAAATGGATAAACCTGAAATCCAGACTTTTTGAGTATACGCTGGTGCTTGGCAACCATATGATGACAATAAGACTAAAGGAATTTACTGCTCTGAGCCAAGAAATACTCTAACACATATTCCCCCGGAAAGCCACAACTTATCAATTCTAAACTTTGGGTTTTATACATGTTACATAACAATATATAACACGTTAAATACTAAGCCTTAGAGGTCCTGACACATGGAATGATTTAGCTTTGGATAGCGCCAGGCTAGCTGTTTCCACCTGCTTCTACTCTTATGATAAGCTAAGCTAACAGTAACCTGGCTGTAGCTTTATAATGAACATAGAATGTTATCATTGGTCACATCTATCGCTTGGCATGACAGCATATAAGTGTATTTCCTAAAGTGTCAATCTATTCCTTTACTTTCATAACGTGGCCCGATAAATGTGGTTGTTATAGCCTATAATACCCATCCAGGATGTTGGTGAGAAATGCTGTGTGAGGCAGGACCTCCAGAGCAGAAAAATCCAATGTAAAGGAAAATTGGAAGAGAAGATCACATCAGCATGCTAATTTGAATCCTAAATCAGTTACTATATCTCCTGTAGTCTGCACATGAAATTAGATTTTAGCAGAACACTATTTCATTCAGTCTAGAGAAAGATCTGGTGATGACTGGTGTGATCTCTGTGCAGCAGGGCAAACAGTTTGGCTTCCGTTAATGTGGCAAAGAGCTCCATTTGTATCTGTAATTGTGTTGTTTTGGGGCAGCCCTTTAGCTCAGGAGCAGCTGTCCACTGAGAGACAGTCCCTGTAGGGAAATGGGAAACTGAACACCAGCCAGTGCTTCCCATAAACAAGACTGTAGGGATAATCCATGACTCCCTGACAGAGTCACTGGACTGAATGTTTACATGCATCATCCATCATCTTCTGTACAGCTGCCTAGAGGTGTGTGCCTTGGATTGGTCTTTCAGCAGACTTGGCTCAGGAGGACAGTTCCCAATTGTGCTGCACTGTGTTCTTAATGTGCAGCAGAGTAGCATTACCTTCCTTTGGTTTATGTGAGCACTTTGTGTGACTGTTCATACTTGGCCTGCTTATTCCAAGCCCACAGGTCAGAGAGCGCCAGAGAGGTAGCTTTACCTAATAATCTTGAATATGTGCCAGTATCAATCTGCTGTGCTGCGCACATTTTAAAGACTCATTAATGCAGATGTAGACTGTCTAGGCCAATTTCTGACCCATGGCTTAAGCAAAATCATTATTTGTTTTTGAAATAAATATCCTCAGTGATATCAGGAGCATTATTAGTTTCCATAAAAAAGTAACTTTGAACACTAACACTGCAGAAATTACAGGAACTCATTTTGCTCCAGCACAAAGCATATAATATAGGATGATAAGCGGAACACATTCTAGTTACAACAAAAGGAATTTATAAGACAATATGTCAAACAGCAATGAGCTTAGAAATGCAAGACTAAGAAGCAGCACACAATTGACATATAAAATGGATAATTTGCACTGGTAGAGAAAAAATAACAGAGATGTAATTGTGTTGGGGGAGATGTGTGCGACAGATGAAAGTGGATAGGTTCTATGTAGTCCAGGTGGCAATTAACCTGCGCTGACTTTGAGATGACAATTTAGTGACAAGGCTGCTGAGGTATATGGGGTCAGAAACAACCTCGGCAGCTTTCTTCTTCATTGATTGATGGTAGTTCACAACCAGCACTTACTTCAAGTGTACGGTCTACTACGCTTCTTGTCAGGAATTTGGTAACGTATCAACAGGTGCTAAAAAAGAGGGACCTGGATTCATCAGATGTGACCCTAGGATACACTATGCATATGTTTTTTGCTTCTTTTTTTCTTCCTGAACTAAGCAGTATGTAAGTGGAAGTTGGAAGTTTTCATAACCACTGGCCATTCTTATGGGATGATCGCAGGGATGGGTTAAAGTTGCCATTAGGTCTGGCTTAGGTATGGCTTGTCCTATGCAGAGGTGGACAGAGTACACAACTTCACTACTTGAGTAAAAGTACAGATACTCCTTGTCAAATATTACTCCAATACAAGTAAAAGTAGCTTAGTCAAAATATTACTTAAGTAAAAGTACTAAAGTATTTGTTTACAAATGTACTTAAGTAAAAGTATTAAAAAATATATCTCAGGAAATACAGGAAAGGAAAGTAGCTTTATTGTCATTCAACATAAGAAAAGATAGAAAATATGAACTGAATATCTTCAGTAAAATAGACACTACAAGAACTTATATTGACATTTACGGATAAACAACTTAATGGCTAGTTTACTTTACTTATATCATGCATCACAGTCACAGCCAAATATGAGCCGGATAACCCACATCAAAGACAGCCACACCTCACTAACGCGCGCTCTCTCGCTCTTTCTCGCTCTCTCCCTCTCCCTCTCTGTCTCTCCCTCTCTCTCTCTCTCTCTCACACACACACACACACACACACACACACACACCTGACCCCTATTTGGACTCTTTGATATGAATGATATAAAAAACATGAACAGAAAGTCACCTTAATCATTCAACTGCACTGCAACAGTTGCCATATTTTTAAACCGTTTAAAAATGGCAACTATGATACTACAAGCACATACAATTACGTTTAAAATGTTCATCTGCAATTTAACAAACATTAAGCTTGTTAACGTTAATAGCTACTTTACATACCGCGACGTGCTTTTTCAGGTTGGAAGACGAGTTTTTGTAGGCCGTGATATCATTTGTTCGCGGTAAGCACAACAAACAACATCTCAATTAAACATGGGTTTGAGATAAGGCCCCGGGTGCTCGGTGGGAGTTTCTCCAGTTTCGTCCTCCATTTCTTCGTATGGCATGACGTAGTACAGGTACGGCAATACGATTAAGACAAACCATACGCGCATCAGCAGAAACAGTTTATTTTCTCAGAATTTTGCAAAAATAATATTAAAAATATTAATATTAAATATTTCAATCATCAGCTGACTTAAGCTCAAATGAAGGGAGTAACGAGAGCATCAATAGACATGTAGTGGAGTAAAAAGTACAATATTTGTCCTTCAAATGTAGTGGAGTAAAAGTATCCCCAAAAAATAATACTCAAGTAAAGTACAGATACTCAAAAACTGTACTTAAGTACAGTACTCAAGTAAATTTACTTTGTTACTGTCCACCACTGGTCCTATGTGTGATGTAGTAAATGACTATATCGTGGACACTTGAGTACAAATTGTCATGTCATTTTTAAGCTATCAGGCTGAGACTTTTACTTCAGCTTTTTGGGCGGATGTGGCTCAGGAGGTAGAGTGGTCGTCCTCCAATTGGAAGATTGGCGGTTCGATTCCCAGCTCCTCCAGTCCTTGGGCAAGACACTTAACCCCAAAACTCCAGCTGGTACAGAACGCGGCCGCCCGTATCATTACCAGGACCGCCTCTATTGAACATATCACTCCTGCCCTGCAGCAACTTCATTGGCTTCCTATCAAATCCCGCATTGACTTTAAGATTCTACTCCTCACTTGCAAGATCCTTCATAACCTGGCAACATCATATCTCTCGGAACTTATTCACATCTACACACCCTCCCGAACTCTCCGATCCTCCTCCGCCAACCAGCTCTTTGCCCCATCTGCCAACTTAACTACCATGGGGTCAAGAGCTTTCAGCCGATCTGCCCCCCGCCTTTGGAACTCTCTCCCACCAGACATTTGCACTTCGGACTCTGTTTCCACCTTTAAATCCCGCCTGAAAACGCACTTATTCAGAGTGGCATACTCTGTCTCACACTAACTATGCAATCATGTTCTTGCTTATTTGTTGCACTGATGCACTTTATTGTCACATTCATATTTATTTCTTTATCTTTGCACTAAAATTTACCTGATTTTTATTGTTTGATGTACTGTTGTCGTGTTTTTGTGCCTTGTAAGGTGTCCTTGAGTGCTTTGAAAGGCGCCTTTAAATAAAATGCATTATTATCATTATTATTATTAAATTGCTCCCTTTGCAGTGCGGTGTGTGAATGAGAATGAATGGATAACTTCCCTCTGATGAGCAGGCCCCTGCCATCAGTGTATGAATATGGGTGAATGAGTTGTAATGTAAAGCGCTTTGAGTGGTCGTAAAGACTAGAAAAGCGCTATATAAGTACAGTCCATTTTACCATTTACTCTCACTCCGATATGGCTCTCTCCCTGTCACAGACAAACAAAAAAAACACTCCCATAAATACATCGCACTCACTCGCCCACCCATCCAGACCACTCTCCTGGGCGAGTGTGTGCAACTTACATAGGTAAGGTGAGGTTTTGTATCTGCAGGGCTCCAGACCTCGACCATTTAGTCGCATTTTGCAACCAAACTTTCTGCTTTCTGATTCTTATGCTTCTTCTTTGAGGTTTATTGGCAGTTTGCAAGCGACAAATTGGGATATTTACCACCACCAACTGCTATGGCCTGCGTATCAGAATGTCTAGTATTTACAATAGGCTCTACTCATAAAAAAACTCATATCTTCTAAATCAAATTAGTATGTCTGAGTTACTAAAATAGGATTCGATATGACTCATTTCTTGAGTTTTCTGCAGAATATCTTGCCTTCTCTCTGCCTCTTATATTTCTGACAGTGTAGCATAACATGCTGTACTCTGCTAACTGCTAAGGGCTAGCTGTTGTTAACACTTCTGACTCAAGACGAGCCAGGTAGTTTCGTAGTGTGTAGTACTTTAGAGGAGATTTCAAAATATCACAATATTTTTTGTGTATCATGTTATAGCCTAAAAATTGCACAATATTATTTATAAGCCATATTGCCTGGCCCTACATGAGGGTATTAGCATCCTGTTTGTATTAACATACACTGTGAGTGTTGATTAGTTTTGGGCCTCAATCTATTACTCAAACTCAAACTACTATCAGACTATAACTATTACATTCAACATGTTTCATCTTACTTGTACACATTAGATCAATAGTGTATTCTGTCTGAATGGATGAGGAAACTGGTATTTATTAAACTTTTTTTCTGCAGTTATACTGTAGAAACATGAAATATGTATTTACTCACTGTAAAAAATACAACTGCTTCAGTATACATACTTAATGAAGCAGGCAAGTGGTAAACCAAAGGTCATTCATTTAATTCCCTCTTGACTTTGTCTACAAAGTAGTCCAATATAGTGTTACAGTCTCCTATAAACTGTTTTACATTTTACAAAAATACTAAAATATTACAGTGTTAATATGAATCTCTATGTTTGCACTCTCAGTGAGAGAAAGCTGCATTACAACAGTGCTCTTGACCCTTTTGTGGATGTGTTGTGACTTGTGAACAATTCATTACCTGTTGATTGTCCATTTTATGGTTTTTAACCAATCCCAATCAGTTAACATCACTGAGGACCAAAATCGTATTACACACATTAGGTCTCAATTTTGTAAACATTGGTTGCGATACAGACCGTTTACTGCTCTCTGAGCATTCACAACACCTAAATAACTGCATGTATATTCATATAGAGAGGATCCCTTACTATATACTGCATGTAAGTAACTACTATATTATGGATTGATACATAAAATTGATGCACTTCTTTTGATGCACTCAAATTCAACACAACTTGAGAATGGTCTCAGGTATTTGTATTACATCAGGCACAGTGGTACTGAAGGCAATATATTGACACACCAGTGAAACCTGCTGAGGAAGAACAACATGTGATTCTGCTCTTAAAGCCATATTTTTACTCAGTATTAGATTGGGCAAAAAATATCGCTGAAATTCTGCCAAGTATGCAATATAAATAAATGTTGAGTGGGAGAAGCTGTGCTCACTGCTTTGTATCTGATATTCACTTTGGTTCACACAGAAGTAAGGTGATATTTATGAGTCATTGTATTATTCTGGGAGCTGGAATTATTTGGAACATTCTCTTGCTCATACCCATTTCAAGAGGTGCAGTTCTATGACTCCACGGCTCTTTAGTACCTCTTGTGTTCACTGTTGGATTATAAGGCAAAGACGATTTGCATATTTTTCTTTTCCCATAAATTCATTTGACCATTTTCAATTTGCACTTTTCAGCGCCTGTTCTCAATTCATATGTACAGAGTGCTTTAATCAATTCTGAACACTTCCTAATATTTGTTGATGTATAATATATTATCATATGAATGAGTAAATGTACAGTATAAAGGATAAAGACTGAGAGGGAGGAAAGAAGAGAACAGGGGACTACACTCACCCTTGTGATGCTATCATTAGCTCTCTAGATTAGAGAGCTAACCTCATGCTGGCCTTGCCCGAGGTAAGAATGATGAGAGAAACTGAGATCAGTTGGCAATGTGCCACATTAAAACAACAATACAAATCCTTCTATGTTGCTCTGTTTTCACAAACAGCATGTTCATTCCAAAAAAAAATGTCACGCTGACAGCTGAGTTTGGGGGGCAAGCACCAATGTGAACTCGCCTGTCACAAACAATTAGAATGGACTGAAAGGCCCCTGTCCTCAGCAGATCTCCTGAGGCTTAAACTGAAAGTGATGGAGAACAGTGACAAAATCATTAAAAAAGCCAAGTTCCCAAGCTTGAACATCAACCTTATGGTGGCCTAACCAGAGCTATTCAGCCTCCAGGGCAACCATACTGTAGTTACAGCTTAGATAAGCAGTAACTTAACTTAAAGTCAGGCACTGCTGTCTCACGGTTGAAGTCACACGTAGTGCAGGAAATATTTCTCACATTTGACATAAAGACTCAAGACACTTAAAAGCCCTCTTACCATTCCAAATATATATGTGAAGAAAAGGATGATCAAATGTTTTATTTACCCTGACATCTATGTGAAGCGTAGGAATGTCTGCTAAATGTGCAGGTTGACTTTGTTTCGGCAATCACAAGCAGTATTGGTTTCAAAATATGAATGAATGTTAATCCACTGCATACATCGCTATCATTTTTTTGTCTACCTCTCCACTGTGATTGATTCTAATTGGACTGGTATTTGGAGTAAGTCATCTTAAAAGTCCTAATGGATCTCTGAAGAACTTCGTTTTCAAGACACTTTACTACATTCAGAGTCAGATTCATGATAAATCTAGTGATATTGACATCCTAAAGATCTTGTCAGTTGAATGGCAAATGAAACAATGTTTTGCTGGAGAACTGCACACATCTACACTAATTAGAAGGCCAGGGTCTTGGTTGCTGTCACACTTTTGAGGTTAGTCCCCACTGCAGCGTTTTCTTCTGTCTCTTTGACTCATTAAAGGCTGCTTGATGCACGTTTAAAGAACGTGCCCCTCCTCCGCCCCATGAGCTAACAGTTGAGAAGGGTCTGACAAAGGAAAAAGTGTTTTCCAGCCCAGTTATTTTCTCATTCATTTGCACATTCAGAAGTCACAGTTGACCAAGCATTGTTAATAGTGGCTTAATGAGATGGGATTACTCATATGCCTTGCCAGAAAATGTTTACATGCTGTGTAATCTGAGCCAAGCTGCTGTGTGCAAGGAATCCCCCAAACCAGTGACATAATTATATGGTCTTGCTGTTTCAACATCAAAATCGTAAAATTATATAATTTATGTTTTTCATTTATCAAGATGACCAACCTATATCACACAGGCCTCACACACTAACAGGACCCTATAGATTTAGTCATCTTTGTGCATCCACCTATATACAGAAATGTCTCATACTGTGCGTGTAAAGTAAATGCTGAGCAAATCAGGATGGGTCTGGCTAACCCGATAAACAGAAGTGTCCACACCATTCTTCATCTACTTTTCTTCAGTGACAGAAAACAACAACATTGGAGAGGATGACTAGCAGACAGATGTGGCTGGCTTCTTTCTTTTGGCCTTGCCTAGGTTACTGTCAACCCACCCCAGCAGTGCCTCATCTGCTTTGGCACTGAACAATCCAATGTTGGCTTCTAGGACCAGACAGACTGTGCTGACTATCTTACCCTGCCAGCAGCAGTGATTTTACTCCCAGCGATATGCCCCCTGGTGATACTGCACTGAGAAGACAGTGAGACGTAGTTTGGTGGTGATGCTTCGACTCCTTTGTCCCTGTCTAGACAAATGGCTGCCACGTACCCCTCTGGAGGAAAGCAATAATTTTCTGTTTCTCAGCAGTGAAGATGACACTATGTCCTCATTCTCCATTGAGGTGGTATAAAGCCTCTCTATTGTCTCAAAGGGAAACCCCAAATCTCTGCACTCAGGAAACCCTGGTCCTACTGTACGGCAGCATAGCTGTCCTCTTCAGTTCCACCTATACTATCTGGTCTGTGAGTAGGAATGCTCCTCTGATGACAAGATATTCCTCTTGGCAGTATACAGTAGTTAGCCAGAATTATCAACAACCAAGCAATGTCCTGCCTACAGCTTACAGCAGGAAGAACCTTTATGTCAAGAGAGACTGACTTCTTATGTCGTATTTAGATGGAGATATAAAAAAAAAAATTAAAAAAAATTGAAAGTTACAACTTCTGCAATGGACCATGTCACAGCTCTGACCATGTTCCATGCCTGGTATATTGATTAGGCATGACTACCCTTAAATCACGGGGAAAACAGGTTCTTGTGAATGATAATGAAGAAACACAGCTGAAGCATTCTATTCCGCTATGCTCCTGCTGATTCGATGGTACAGAGGATAAAATAGGAAAAAGCAGTCCAGGGCCTTTTACTTTAGCTTATATACAACCCTCTGTCCACTTTCCATGCCACTGCAAGTGTTTCCAGTGATTGGGTACTGAACTTGGTACTTTTAATGATACTGACTGAATTACATTGATACTACTGAGCGCCAATTCACATTAGATCAATCCGCAGATATAAAGTCACATAACTGACAGACTGTAAGCATAGCATGCTAATCCTACATAAACATATGGCTATCAATTATGTTTATGTATGGTCTCTTTCTAATAACAGAGTGGTGTTACTTTATTGTGTATTACTTTGTTATTACAGAGAGTAAGATGCAGAAAAGGGGGTTAGGGTTAAAGTACCATTGGGTAGGCCTACTGGTACCGAATTCCAGGTACAGGTACCAGTTCAAATCTGAATGGTACCCAACCCTAATGCATCCAGACTGCCATGTGTGTGAAAATTACCTCAATCGACCATCCGGGTCCAAAGGAGGCGGTGGTTAAGTTGCTGACTCACCATGATCCCCCCAGCCAGTGATGAATAAAGCATGGCTCCATACAGGAGTCGTTGACCCACCATGTGCGACACCCAGAGTGCAGTTCCAGCCATGGGACTGACTGCATGAATCTCCCACCCTCCTGAGAGATGAAACAACCAGCCCGAGGCAGCCACATAGATATATAGCATTATTATCAGAGCATCAATTAACACAATGTTTCTATTGTATTAGGCTGCCACTATTATGATTGTGCAATTACGCATGATGATCAAATTAATCATGATGCGATAGTTGGATAGGTCATCGTAATGTATCTAGAAAATGCAGAAGACAGCCTTAGCAAAGAGGTCTGTGTATTTACTGGTCTGCTGTGTTTGGACTAACATTAGTCCAAACACTGCATCAATTATTGAAATGAAACAAGCATCTAGGCAAATGGGGTCCCAACGCAAATGGCTTCCTGCAAAAGTCTAGTATATAAAGTTGTACCTGTCCCATATTTTGCAGCATTACAATGCAATGTAATCTGGCAACGCACTGTATTGGCCAGTTACATATGTGAAAACACACATTCCACTTTAATATCTTTGTAATGGCGTTCCCCAGTTGTAAACCATGTGATGTCTTTGAGAGGGGACAAAAAGGTTGCTGACGTTCTTAGACAGGTTTAACATCCTTACTCAGTGTTAAACCACTCTGTTGTGTTTTGGCCTCTTATAAACCTTCCATCTCATGATGTATCACAGAAAACAGCACTTTTTAATTTATAACAGTAGCATAAGCCAATAGAACACTGTCTGAGGGCTTAATGTAAATTCATTACTTGACCATTGTCTTGCTGTGATAGATTATTCTTTCATGTACCGTATAAAGCGGTGCATAAGTCGCACAGGTGTAAAAGTGGCAGTCTATTTTGGGGGGTGTCATGCTGGGAAAAACACTTTTTTATTAAAGGCTGGCTTATTTTAATGCGCCAGTAGCTATTCATTTATAAACACAAACAGTGTTTGGGTTAATGGTCTGGTAATGATTTACTTACCTGAACTGGACGGTGTATTAACTGTGACTGGGTTCAGGTTAGGCTATGAGTTTCAACTAAACCTTTTAAAGGAACACAGTAACTTTACATATTTGATACAGTGTGTACATTTGTGCTTACTCAAGTCCCAATTACTCTTCATCAGAGCTGTCACTGTGCTCAAATATTGCGCCCGAGTCACAGTAAGTCTCATCAAGCACACTGTCCTCAGACTCTGTGTCAGTCCCGGAGTCAAACACAGCATCATCCTCTGATCCATCCAGTAGAAAACAACAATGCTAGTGAATCTTTTATTCTTAAGATCTGTGCTCATACTGTGTGTCGCTGCCACAGCTCAATAAAAGCTGCTCATCTGTGCGCTTTTGCATATCGCGTTTCAACATCAGTCGGTTGAGTTTGGTCTGTAAATATTGAAACACGACAGCAACTAGTGTCTGAAATACTTCTGATCAGCACACTGAATCAGCACCCACCTTGTTTTGTTTTTAATTTTTCTGTACAGCATACAGCAGTAATGGTTCATCAATAGTCCATCTATTTTCATTGGCTGCCGAAACAGCTGGAGCGAGCAGTGTGTGCCTGACACCGCTGTTTACAGGATGAAAAATTAGGCAGTTTACTCAATTCAAGATTGCAAGATTATAATCATTGGATGAGTCAGACATGTAGTGCAAACATGAGAGATTACATCAATAACTTTCCTAGGAACGTAGACATCATGTTCTCAGAGAATTGCAATTGGCAAAATAGCAGTAAAGCCAAAAATTCACATTAGTAGCCAATATTTGTGAATCATAAATTACTAGAAAATGCATACATGGTCTACTGCTCAGCAAACGACCAAACAGAATTAAAACAGCAACTTCAGCTTGTGTAACTTTTATTCTCCAAATGACATTTCATGAAGGTCATTCTCTGTCCTTTACCTGTCCATTCAATCTAAAAATACCTCATAACTAACAGTAAATGCTTTTTTTTCACTTTGTGTGTTCTGTGAATATAAAATGAGCACCTGTGAAGCCTAAGCTCCATTAGGAATCCTACGTTAGCATAATTACCCAACTGTCATGTGCCAGTCATCTGTGGGTATGCAAATGAGGTCAAGCTTCATGAAATCATGTACAGTAGGTTTCAAAGCCATTTTCCCTTGATGACACTTTTATTAAGCAAAGAAGGCGTTTTCGTTTTGTTTCACTCAGCCGAATGCTTAAAGTGTTGGAGAGAGATAAGGAGATCTGCATATTGAACCTTTTCCAACCTTTTTTTTCATCTTTTCAGAAACTGGTAGTTATCAGGCAGCTCACCTGTTGCAATCAGTTTTCTTAAAAGGGCAATTTTGCAAGCATTCATATTTTAGTTTCTCGTCACTCTAGAAGCTATAAAGATGAAGATGCTATTTTAAATAACTTAGTTCACAATAAAGATAATTCACACCCAAAGGAGAATAACTGTTCAATAATTAACAATAAAGGCAAGCAGACAATCACCAAAGATAATGCTATTGAAAATAAAAGCATATGGCCAATGCTTTGAGAAATGCATCACATAATCAAAACCACTACAATTTAAAATGAACTACAGGGGATAACAATTTGTCAGCTGTGGTAGAAATGTAATATGTGAGCTGCCTCTCTTGCATAATTGGACAGAATACTTCAACAAATAATTATGACATTGAAAAGAGGCTTATAACCTGGCTGCATAACTGCTAACAGCATGATGTTTGGCATTTGATAATGGTCCCTTCACAAAGCCTCAACCATCTTTTAAAGTGATGCTGGCACAGGCACCGGATGTTTTGGCACCGGATGTCGTAGTTATGTTTTTCAGGGACAATTGCTAAGTGGCGTGTGTACTGTTTTACTGTAGCACACTGCACCCACCAGCTGTTTAACCCTCATCCTACCAACATATTCAACATACAAGGACTGCTGATTGAGGTCTCCAGGGAACCTAAGAATAAACTAACAAAATGTTAACTTATTTCTTCTCAAAGCATTATTAGTTATGTTACTAAGGTCATCAGAAAGAAAAACAAATATTCTGGGACAGTTACAGTTAGGACAGTTACAGTTAATTTGCATATCATGTCAAACGAAAATAAATACTTTTATTTAAGAAAGATTGCAGCTTAAGATATGACACCTGTGAGATATGACAAAAAAGTATACCTCTGTGGTCTGTGGGGACCGCAGTTGGTAGGATTGTGGCTAAGTTTGCTCACAATAATTTTTTCATCTAAGACAAGCACTGCTGTTTCACTCAATCGGATTCACTGGACAAGACCTGAAAGACATTGCTGTGTGGCCCTACTAAGTGCTTCACTGTATCAATAACAGCCATGTTGTCCTTTGACACTCTGATGTACCTAGATCTCCAGTGATGTTTGGAGACATTGATCTAGTACACATCCCTGCTATTGACACATTGTACTGGTTAAACACAACTTCACCTGCTGTTAGGACATATTAGCTACACATTTGACATACATTGTACATAAAAATGTATTTATCGTGTATCTCATAATATTCAGAATCACCTGTTTCATGAAGCATCCATTTCATTTAGAAAACTGTTTGGTAACAGCTGCTTAAATCAATCAAATTCATCATTGCAATAATGGACCAATATGTACTTTCCAGGCCATATGGACACAGGTTGAGATAAGTATATATCAAAGACAAATGGTCACATTTGGTGGCTATGCATTTGTAAAATAACAATTTATTTGCCTAATAAGGGTTTTTAAAGGTTGTGAAATGAAAAGTGACTATTCTTTCATAAACCCTGTCTGTAATGGAACAGCTCAATCACTCCATGAGACAGACCATTCAACAACCTGGCTTGCCTTGGTGTTATGAAAGTCATTATTATTCACAAAAAAAATCTGGTTTAATATTTCTCATATGTTGAAATCTAATGGCATGTAGACTCGAGTATGAAGTAGAGATTATTATATTTTGTCTAATGCAGCTCCCAGATGACAGGTCTGGTGGAGAGACTGCATAGAACAGAAAAAATATTGTACTGATCCTCTCCTGCTGACATGTACCACAAACCTCCACCTAACCAAGAACACCCTGTGCCCTTTGAAGCCCAGCACCACAGTGCTGAACACCTACCCATAGCTATCAATATTGTGACATATTTGGTGTGCTCCCTTATAGCCCTAGGTTTGGCCAGGGCTCCCATTAGCTTCATCCTTGGGTCTTTAATCCCTTATCTTTTAAGTCACTGTCCTGCTGCCAGGTTATACAGACATTTCATGCAGTGCAGCAAACCTACCCTGGTCTTTTCCCTCTGTCATATTAATAGCATTAATAGCATCACACTGAAACCATAAGTGCATGCTAAAATCAAAGGATGGACAAAGTATGTAATACAGCTTTTATTTTGTTCCAGCAAAAATCTCAGATCTTTGCTGTCACATCAGTTCAGATATGGCCTGCAACCTTGTTATCTAGTAAACATGTAGCCAACAGCCTTGTATCTCACTTACTCCCACAAAGTCTTTGAAGAAACTTGAAAAACGCTCCTGTAGGCAAAATGAGCGAGAAGTGAGGTTTTTGTGATCCTACATACAGGTTAAGGGAAAATATTTGAGAGGGTTCCGTGTTGTTTTAGCCAGAGGGTGCCCCATAGTGCTAAAGTTGCCTGTATTGCCTGGATATTGTAAGACTGGCTGCCACTGGTCAAAATCTTGGCACAGCTTTGTTATGCTCTAGAGCAGACATGTTATAAACCAAGACAAGCTTCACCTTTTCAAACTCTAGTAGCTGCTCAGTACGACGTCTCACAATTACTGATGGTTGATATCTGCTTGTGGTGGGACTGTAAATCCAGTTTCAGTGCAGAACTGTCTCAGGATATCTTCAATGCAATCTCTCTCATAGTACTGACCAGAGTTCTTCTGCAGATTTGAAGTCAATGAACTTCCTCCTGCTGAACGATGAACTTTCTCCTGCTCAGTCACAGTACATAGTATAAAAGTGCCGACATTTCCACCTGGAATGTGGATAAATCTAACATGAGTGCCGAGTTCCATCAAAACATTAACTGTGCTGTAAACTGATACCTGGTGAGATCACAAATGAGCATAAAATTAAAAAAAAAAATTGAATGGAATGAACTGTAACATCACTTCAGACCAATGCCACTGGTTAAGTGCTATCACTTGAGCATAACATCTGGACCATTTGGCTGAAACAAGCTGAATAAGCTATCCAACTATCCTCAAGTTGTCACCAGAACCTTGATTTATGATCAAGGGCATTCTGCAGGCACTTTACACTTAAAACATCTCAAACTTCTCCATAAAATATCTGCCCATCTCCAATATGAAACATTTGGCTACTCTGTTTTGGGTACATAAGGACAGTCTTGGGTCATAACAGAGGCCCTTGGATTAATGTCAGGAAATATTGCATAACCCAAAAGTATATGCCTGCTGCCCTGCTTAACAACTTCTGAACTTCATCTAGACCTCTGCTTTTCTAGGTTAAGAGCTTTGGGGTAAATAAATTCACTTGGATGTGAGAAGGCAACAGTAAAAATGCTAAATAAGTTTCTGTTCAGTCCAGTCAAAAAGGATGCCAAACAAACTAGTGTCATCAGAGCAACATATGCCACAGAGGTCGGCCACCACAGCTAGAGGCTCTCTTATTAATTGCCTGTCAGATGTGTTTCTCAGGTGTGGCCATGGCAGATGGCCTACAAGGCTCACTGAAGTAGCTTCTTGCCTCAGTGTGTGGCATCTTACAGTTACATAGACATAATTGTGCTTGGCCATCTTAGTCGTGTATTTGGTTGTGCAAGTACTTTTAATTACCATTGTAATGTCCAGTCTAAAATTAATTTTTTTGACCAAGTACATAAAAGAAAACATACCGCATTCATTTATATGATGTCTTTTTTCAGTATTTCCTGGCAATGTGTTGATCGGGAGTATCATCAAATTCTGTGAAAGACTTGTACAATGTGCTGATAATGCCTCTAAGAGAGGACAGATCAATTCAAAGGAAAGACACTGAAACACAATACATAATTGAATCTGTATATCAATAGAAATGCTCAGTTTTTATAACTAAATAATTCAAGAGCTCTTCCACAGATCATTTAAAACTATGGAATAGATTCTAGGAATAGTGTCTTTTAAATAGTTGAATTTAGATGTCAACTTTATATCCGAGAAGTTGAGGCTGCAGTAAGTTGGTCAGTCATGACTGTCTGATTCTGATGTAACAAATACGAACGTTTTCAACAGTTTACCTTACCTTTTCTTTATTTAATGTTAAATTTTGCTGCACAAATGCACACTATGCATAGAGATTGTTATGGTTCCAAATAACCTTTTAAAATTAAATATAGATAAAGTAAATCATGAGATGACTATTGGGATTATTTGAATGTAAAAATTAGCCAAAACTGCTGCACTGGGAATAATGAGAGGCTTAATATTTGCACCTATCAGAGAGATGATATCAATTTCGCACTACTATCAGTATTTTCAAGAAAATGGTTGGCTTAGGCCATAAATGGGCAATGCTGCTGTATTAGGTCATTCAACTGTTTGATAGAAAGGACTTGGATGCACACTACCTAGTCTCTGGCAGTGTGAGGATTTACTTTAATAATACCAGTTTATTGCTTTTTGTAATGCATTTCATTATTTCTGGAAATCAACTCTGGGAGAACCCTGAGTTTCAGCATTTACTGATTGTTTTGGATGGTGTGAACTGTCCATCACATAACCATAGTCAAACAGCTTATGAAAATGGTCTGAACCCAATCTTTGTTGGAATCTGGTCTTTGGTTCGGCTTAAAGGGTTGGCAGTTCAAATTAACTGAAATGTCACTGTCGTATTACTTCTGAATAAAATCAGTCCATGAAAAAATGATATTGATGTCAGTTGATTACATTTTGTCCTTGGCACTAAATAGGTCATTGAGAGATTCTGGACAAATGGTACAACTCAAGGACAATTAGGTTTGTAAGGAATATAAAGGGGGTATTCAGTCATTCAAGTTTTATTGACTTGAATTGACATTTGACAACCATGAAATTGCAGCAACAAAAACATATATCTTATAAAGGTCATGGTGATGATGAGTAAGCACAGTTATGACCAATTCATACATGCAGTGGTTGTTTTGCAAAATACAGAATACAGTTTTTCTTCAGATAAAAATATCATGTTGGTTTCTCAGTCATGACATCACTTCATTTTCTGTACAGTCAAAAAAAGAAATCATTGAGTGTTGGCACTTAAGGACGCAAAAAATGTTTTGATATATTAGGGTTTGCTCATTTTCTTGAGGATAGCTGAGTCTTACAAACTTGTAGTCATTGAAAATAAGTGGTATATTACACCATTGTTTCATTGCTACATTCACCTGTTATTTTCAGGCGAGCATTTGATGCTATGGTGCCATGATTGCTCTCTCATTTCTCAATGCTTCGCGTTAACAGACTTTGATGAATTTTTCCGCCGACATAAAGGAACGCTCAACCCCCGGCACATCTTCGTGTTCTCTGCTTTGTCTTGAATCTGAGCATGACGGGAGAAAAAAAAATCCATCTGTCTCACGCATGACAAGATAGTGAAAAAGATCTGTTCATGTTCCCTGTCAAAACAACCAGAGGCCTTTAAAATTATATGTGACAGATATTACCAGGATTAAGGTTATTACTCAGTGATATTCCAGAGGTGGTTTCTCATAATACTGTATCGTCAGCTGTTGGTAGACTTAAAAATAAGCCATGTAACAAACTGAATACTAACCTTGTTCTTTAGCGAAATATGACATATTGTGTCACTGTTGCCCAACCATCTCAGAAGTTATCACCCCTTGGAAAACCAGTAGCCCTCTATAACATGTTTATACATGCTTGGCCCTCAGTTATTACTCCAGAGCACGTAGGTAACAATCATTTTTCTCTCAGCATAAGGCCCTGCCAATGTTCACCACATTGCAAACACCCTATGGGTGATATTGACATTGATTCCCTAGCAGGCTGGTCACTCCACGAGGCCATCACGAGAGTCTGAGTTGACTACAGAAGAATACAATTTATAATTTGACATTTTCTATGAAGACAGAGGCACTGTTTGCAAGCATCAGGCGATAAAGCATATTTTACATAACCCTACAAAGCGCAATACAACCCTGCTTCATGGAATGAAAAGGTACAGTGTTTGTGTGAATCTGGTTAAAATGCCTCACGCCCCCGAGCCATTTTTGATATATTTTTTTATTTTTTTATTTTTTTTTTCTGTCAACATCCGAGGTAATAGATCTTGTTTTTTTTTTCCTGCCTTTGTTCATTCGTTCTCCACTGCTCTTCAAAGGAAGTGATTTCTCCCCATGTTTAATATCTGATGATATTGGTCTGAGTGTTGGTGAAAAACTCTTGAGCAATATCTTTTCCAGCCCGCCCTCCACCCCCGTCAAAAATTCAATAACATCCCACTAAGTTGGATCTTTGAAGTGACTATATCAACTTGCAGAGGCTTGAGGAAAAAAAGTTGGCTGATGTGGAGGGTTTTTACAGTTTCTTCTGTAAGCAATTATACCAGAGAAATGTGTCAAATATCATGTCAGAAGATCAAGCATTGAGCTCTTCTATAGGCTGCATGCCATGACTTGTCAAACTGAGGGTAAGAGTTTATTCCCAGTTGTTGTTTAGAGCAGTGATTTTTTTTTCATTTATTTATTTATTTATTTTCAGCACCTGTACCTTTTTCATATAAATATCAAAATGAAAAAGGAATATATTGTTATGCACGTATAGTTCATTATTCATGGTTGCGTATTGTTCTGGGGACTTTACTGTGCCATAAGCAGGGTGATCAGCTGAGGCATTGGAAATTAAATCCCCCCCACCCTAGCCTCCCACTCCCTTACTTGTTCTCTCCCTCTGTGTGTGTGTGTGTGTCTCTCCCTCGCCAAACATTTACTCTGCTGGGCACACTTTCTGAAGTGTGAACTGAATTATAGATTTCTAATTTCATCTAAACTTGAGGCCAGTAGGCCTTTGGTGAATAGCATGGATATTTTATCACAAATGAAAAAGTAAATAAAAATACAATAGCCTAAGGGCCTGGTGGAAAACCATACTTTTTGAGAGGATAAATAAAGGGAATTTTGACAGTAACAAAGTTTCAGTCATTTCCTCTGGGTTCAGTCCAAAAATAATACAAGCAGGAAGCTGGCCCACTTGGTTATGATGTACAAACATCAGGTCGTAGCTTAGACCTGCTCCCAAAGGCTTTCACCATTCTGTGCCATGCTACAGGTATACAACACAGTGCAAAGGGGAAATGTTGCTAAAATGTCCTGTTCAACTAGGGACAGGGAGTGGCTGATGCATGACTAATTAACTTACTTGTTATCCCAGTGGGGGGTCAGCTTAAGGCAGTTCAATAGCAGCCAATCAGGCAGGTCTTTGTTTTACACAAGCTTGCAGTCTTTGGGGAAAAGGTGAGAACATCTCCATGATGAGCAGCAGTGTTTATGAATTGTTGTTCTCATTTCTTTGCCTACTGAGAACACAACGGGTTGTTAGCTATCCTATGTCACACTACCAGCCATAATTAAGGCAGCATACGAAAACACACATTAGCATACAAATATTTGAAGATGATGTGGTTGAGTGTGCATAATGATCATTCCAAGTGGCTTCACAGGGAGACAGAAAGAGGAAGACAGAAAGTCAGGGGTGAGAGGGGGGAGAAAAAGATGAAGAAGTGACAGAAATGACTAGGAAGGGGAAAGCAAGAGTGAGCAAGCATTCAGTGAAGGAGGCAGGTGTATGATCAGCCTAATGATGGAGCAATCTGCATTAATTTACTGATTGTGCTTCATCTGTAAACATTTGAACTCAATAATTTCAGCGCTTGTTTTCAGGAAGTAATCAAAGAATCGGTGATGGATTCCAAAGACAAATCCAGTCATGGGTAATGCTGTTGTCCACTGTTAAAATATGACCAGTTTCTAATGTGTCAGTGCAGAGAGTCATTTCATGAAATATTGTGTTTTCCTTTTTGGGAAGCTACTTTAACTTCACCATGCCCAGTCTACATCTATTTGATGTAATGATTTTCTATTACTTCAACCTTTCTGCAAGCTCCACAGAAGGTGGCTTTCTGTGGTGTGTACAAACAGGTGGAGACTCCAATGGCATTTTCATTCAAGAAAAGTGGCAGGGGAGAATATGCTCGTGTGGTGTGCCTTGTTGAATAGAGTACAAAAAAGCACATCGGAGAGGGCACTGTATTTTCTCTGCTGCAAACAACAGATAAAGCTGTGACTGCATTGCATTCACTGTAGCTACTATCAGTGGAGAAAATTGTATCTGCCTCTTTCCTTGTGTGATTCTTGAATTGGTGTGCAAAGTGATGACTTTAGAAAAAAGTAGTTTCTTTTTTATTCTGAAAAGATGACAACAAAAGCTGACACATTGATGTTTTCAATAGATGAAAGCTTTTCTCTTATCATGCTCTTTTTTTTATATGTGTTTGAAATCATGTCGTCCACATTTGGGTAGAAGCCTGTGGAAATAAAATACTCAAATGGACCCAGTCCATTTGATATCTGCTTTGATTTGTTTGTTTTTAACGGTATTCAAGGCATACTATAGAGGATTTAGCAGCAGTGGTGGAGCAAGCTAGAAAGTGAATGGCGAAAAGGATCATCGCTTGTGAAAACAAAGCCCTGAATCAGTTAAATAAAATGCTATTTTCTGATTGTTTCATGGTGGATACATTCTAAACACAAATAAACACCACCACACAACGCTGCGGGGAGGTGGCGCATTGCCAGATTTTGTGTGTATGCAGCTGAAGCACACGCTTATCCTGTCCGCTGTGGCCTCTCTGCTCTTTGTGTGTGTATCTGTGTGGAGCTCAGCCCCGCTATCAGTCAAACAGACACACAGACAGAGAGCAGAGAAGACAGACAGACACAGTGATGTAACCTGGTTACTACATTTTTAGCCTCGACCTCACACCCTGTGCACTGTTATTGGCTGGAGGCTACACACCCACTTCCCAAAGGTTGACAACCAGAAATGTCCTGCAAGAAAATAAGGAAAATAGGAAAATACAGGCCGAGGGCAGAATCTCTGTAGATAACATTTCTAGTGGGTCATAAGTGATGATTGAGAGGGATTACTTTTGTATTAGTCGATACATTGTTTCTAGGAAAATCTAATCTCATCCTTTGTGTGTCTGCTTTACTGAAAGGCGTCCAACCTCTGCTGATTCAGCTTCACCTATTGTAGGTTTCATCACCTTTTCCAAAATTTATAGTTACTGGTTCCTACAACTGAAAAACATGGCACTGATCTCAAATTCAAGATTTAAAATGTACTTTCACAAAGCTGGATGGGTCAGTTGATGTGTGTAATGTGTGTTGTTCGACAGTCTTTGTTACGAGTCTAGTAAACCTTGTTAGATGTTAACTCATCAGTACATTCTTTTATGTCAGAGGGTTGTGTGTCCTGAGGCGTTTTCTGGTAGTTGAAGCGAGATGCTTGTTTCTATCTCTGTGCTTATACGAGCAAGAGGTTAACTCTTGTGTTCCACATCTTTGTTGTGATCTAGAGGCAAGGAATTTTGAAATTTGCCTTTATTTAAACAAACCATTTCAGTGATAGCAAATTGTAATTCTTTTTTATTGTTTTGGACTTTTCTCTATTTTGTTGTTTCAAACTACTTTTAATTTCATATATACTGTCTGTATTACACCAACGAATTCCATCACATTGCTTTTTACTGTATGCAGATTGAAGGGAAAGTAAAGATACACAACTCCTTGTCACACTCATGAGGCTCAAGGGCACATACTGTATCTGAGATTTAATGGTGATTTGCACAATTCTATTTAAAAGCATCCTCACGTGCTTTTATTGGCCTTGATGCACAGTACAATCTCTATCCACTTTGTGATCACCTACCACCTTGCAATGTTTCATGCTTAAATTTTCCTCCTGCGCTCCAGTTTCAACAACTCTTAGATCGAGGCCCTTTTGTACACTTGGCAATGAAATATAATTGCATAATGAAAAATACCCTCCGGCTGAAGATTACTGTTGCTAGTTGCTTGCATTACACATCGTTTTATCATCCATAGCTTTCTTTGTGAGTCCCAATTGAGCCGCTGTTTAGCATCCCTTGGGGCTTTTTAGAGACCAGAGAATCTTGCACAGAAATGGGGTGAACAGAATAGGTTCAGTTAGATGTTAGCCAAGGTAAAAGGAGTTCAGTGGTGCAGTAATGCAGCAAAGTTGCATGATAACGAGCTTAGTTCCTCTTTTACTCCCCTGAGAATTAAAGAAAAGTATCATTTGCGTAAGGACTATAAAATCATTACAGGGTCATTGTGCCCTTAAAGGCCATCGAGTCAGACAGAAATAACTATAGATGAGAAGAAGTGCGACAATGTTCTTTCAACATCATTAGTGCATTTTTAAGGGTCGTGTTTTATATGGTTTCTTAGAGATGAACATGAATTTGGCTGACGTATAGCCAAATGCATATACCAAAAGCTCACTGTAGTGACGATTACCCCGGTCAGTGTCCACCCACCATTTGGCATGATCAATACCTCAGGGATTTGTGAAAGCCAGACAGTTCCCTGCCCCTGTTCTATATCAACGTATGAATGCATCTATTTTAGTGCCTCCCCATATTATTGATTAACTAATCCACTCGGAAGCTTGGCTCTCCCTTTCCCTGGCTCACTGAGTACCATAACTTAATAGATCCCTATGGGAATAGTATGCACTGAACTGTGAGACACAATGTCAGGCTGCGATTGGTCCTGTGAAGGCCTGTGTAAATGAGAGGGGCATTGGTGCTTGGGTGTATATCCCTGCGTGTTTGAGTAAGTGGGAGGTAGAAAGAGAGGGGAGACAGGAAAAGAAGAGAGAGAACGATTAGGGAGGAAATGTAAGACAAAGTAAGAGGAAGAGTAGGAGATTATAGAGGTTGACAAGACACAACCTCACTGAGCAAGGAAGAGTTGAGCCGGGAGAAATAACCTGTGATGTTTTAGACAGTTGCTCCTGGATAATCTGGAAATTTGAATTTTAACCTTCCTCTGCCTATTTTTGTTTCATTTCAACTCTTGCCTGCCACCATCTGAGGACTTTATGTCTTACTGAAATTTTACATTCCTGAAACAAGAGTGTTGAAATTGAATGACTGCCTTTAGAAAGAATGTGAACATGTGGTTCTCCCATGCTGAGTCCTTTGTTTACATGAATTGAAAGTAATTGAGTTGCAAATGTGAATTTTAGACTCTTTTTTTGAATTCCTCTTTTTCAGCACTATTTCTGCAAAAACCACTACGCCTTCTGGTTAAATCATTTGTAAGTTTTTATGAAAGTGCTGCCTCTAGTAGATGTTTACAAATATTGTTTCTGACATTACCTGCAACCTGAACATGGTCTCCCACCTTAAACTAGATACATCAACATTGCACAATAATCAAAGTAGTTTTTTGTCTGTTTGCTGTTTTGTTTTGTTTTGATTTGTTTTGATTTGTGGGGTTTTTGGTGAAAAACAATCCAAAATCTGGAAGCTATTTTCTGTCATTCCTGAAAAGTTGTCATTTTTGAAAACATAGATTTTCAATGAACAGCTAGAGCAGAAGTTATGATTTGGTCAAAAACATTCAGGCTTAGTTTAGCTATGCCTATCATCTTGATACATGGTAATTATAATGTGTAATGGCAAGAAACACATTAAAACAAGTACAGCTAAATCTTTTCCTATTCTAAAACAACTAAAAGCTAACCATAAAAGCTCCTTTGAATACAAGAAATAATTGCAATGCCAGGAATTCAGTCATTTCTGTAGCCTGGTAGACAGATTTGTGAAACCACGATCGCTTCGTGAGTAATAATAAATCTCTCTGCTTCACTTATAATACTAAAACTGTCTTGTGGCAGACAGTGTTGTACATCAAAGGACAGGTTATCAAAGTTGGGCATACAGTTGACACACATTTGAATAGGGGAGGGAATATAATGGAGTGAGGAGTACTTTATGATGATTTCAAAAGAGGATTAAGTTTAATCTGAGCCTAAATTGACAAATACTGTAAAATGGTTCTGTTACCAGGGGCCTTAGGAAAGCACCCCAAACTACAAGAATCCAAAATGCCATTCTGGGAATTTCACCCAGAGTTCCAAAACTACATTTTATTTAGATTTTCAAAAAGAAGTCAAGAGTTGTTGCTTTGGTTAGTAAAAGCTGCAATAGAGGCCAGGTTAAAATCTGATTTATTTACAACAACATTATGGTGTATGATTTTAAAATATTACTGACAATATTACCAGTACAGGAGAGGGTGCCAGGGGAAGCCCACAGGAGGATGGGAGTGAGGGGAAGGTTCCAAAATGCTTCATCACCACCAGTACTGTGAGACACACAGGCACATGGTTGATTACACTGACACTGCAAGACAAGAAAGCACACAGGGGTTAGGAAGATACAGCAAAAAAAAAAAGTGCACTGTAAAACCCAAGAAGATAGGGACACCCCCACCCAGTAATTAACCATCTGCAAGAATATAGCAACCCAACCATCCAGTTACCTGGCAAAATGCAAAAACCCACCAGTATAAAAACTAATTTACCATAATGAGGTCAGAAAAAATTCACACAATAGTTGGTTTACAAGAAAACGAAAAGTCAAAACCCCTAATTTACAGAAAGTAACCTATACTAATTTGCAGGCCAACACTTAATCAAAAATAAACAAAAAAAACAGGAATGCATCAACCATAACCAAAAATAAGGAGGCTAACCAGGCAAGCCTTTCAAATACGAAATTACCTAAATCAAATACAGCCAATGACAGAAACAGAAGATAACCACACACACACACACACACACACACACACACACACACACACACACACACACACACACACACACACACACACACACACACACACACACACACAGAATGGACTCTAGTCTCTTCTTGTAGTGCTGTGCAAGTGTAACAGGGGGGAACTAATGCTACCTCCAGCCAGAGAAATACTTTAACATACACAGATAATATCTACAAGGAAAACAGATAAGGAGCATAGTTTAGTCTGATGTCCATCTAGATATATTTATTTATTTGATTATTTAAAGACCCATTGAAGTAGCTCTCTTTTGTAAAACGGTAGTGATCACATGCTTCTACAGGGATTGTCCTTTTTTTTTTAAAAAGTCCAACCAATAAAGTCATCAAAAATCTTTGAACAATCCACCCTTATTTCCCATACTCCCCATAATTGATAGCCCATTGATGTACTGTATACTTGGGATTGAGCCTCGCTGTCCTACCAATGCCCAAAACACTAAACACAACCAGGAAATTATATTTTCATTCCCTCTTGGTCAGGGTTTTGGTGGCAGAGCATGCAGAGCAGCCCATATGTCTTTTTACCTAGCAGCTATCTCCAGCTGGCTCAGGTCTACCTCTGTTTCACCTCCCATAAGGTCACATCTGGATCACCTCCAAAATAGAGAGGGCAGAAAGTCACCCTTACACAGTGCCAGAACCCTCTCAGCTAGCTCTCCTTAATTTCAAGGAGAGGTGCCTAAATATCAAGGTTCTCCCAAAGCCTATAAGCATCTTACTCCTAACACATAAAATAAGAACAGCTCCCTCATGGAGAGGCCTCATCTTAACTGTTTATATCTGTGATCTAAATCTTTCAGTCACTCCCCAAAGCGTTTTACCATAGATGGAGAAGAGAATGGCCAGTAAAAAAGAACTTTGTTTTATATCTCAGCGGTCTCTGTGCTACTACACTACTACAAAGTCAATATATCATCCAGCCAGCAGCCAAACTCAAAATTCCTTTTACCATTACTTTTGAATAAGACCACAATAGACTTAAACCACTTGAACTTCCCTTTCAGCTGGACTGGGAGGTCATTCTCCCTCATAGTCTCAGGTTTACACCCTAGCGCAGGCATGTCCAAACTATTCCACAAAGGGTCATGTGGCTGCAGGTTTTTGTTCCAACCATTCAAGAGCACATGATTCGACCAATCAACTTTCTGAAGACTGAGATCAGCTCATTTAAATGAGTCAAGTCTGGTGTGCTCCTGCTTGGTTGGATTGAAAACCTGCAGCCACATGGCTCTTTTTGGAATAGTTTGGGCACCTCTGCCCTAGCACATCAGTCACAGCGATGAACTGCTCTAATGCACATTGTAGGTCAAGGTCAGATGGTTTGCCAGTCGAAGACCATCGTGCTTTAACTTCATGCAACATTGAGGAGGCAGCTCTTAATATCCAAAGTTCAAAAAAATTCTTATCGCCTGCTTTGCCCCTGTAGAACTTTCTAACTACCCTAGTCACCTGAACCATGGAGATAGACTGAAAACCCCCCAAATCTTCAAAGTCTGCCTCCTACTTAGAGTCTGTCTGTAGGGTTTAGGAGTTGCTCAATTCAATTCACTTTAGAGACCACATAGCTAAGCTGGTGGAATTGAGCTCTGGTACAGTATGTTACAGCTCCATCAACAACACTGTACAGACATAATTCGAATAGCCACAATCAGACAAAAATACACACAGCACAACAGTTCCATACATATTGACTGGGAGGCAGTAAATGGTCAGGGTGCCAGGAGTTTAATTATTATATTGGGATAAAGCTGTTTGAAATGGTTTATCCTGGTTGCCAGTGATCTATAAGAGGGTAACGGCTGGGTGCATCATGGTCTGAGATGGCAGCAAGTACTCCTTTCATGTTTTAATTGTGTTCATTATCAATGATTACACCAAGTTCTAGCTCTTACCAAAAATCCTTGACATAATGACAGAACCAACTAGAAGTCCTCTTTTCAAATCAGACCTTAGAGTCAAAGCAAACATCATTTTTCACTAAAACGCTTGTAGAACCCCAAATCATTAAATACTAGTCATTGTTTGTCAAAGTGTTAGCCAGTGAACTGGACAGACAAAACACAACAAATACAATGATCCAATAACCTTAAATAGTACATAACAGTTAAAAATCACTGATATAATGAATTCAAACTAACCCTTACCCTGTTTTGGTATTTTTAAGAGGATTTTGATTTCCTAATGTTTTTAATTGAATTAATATGATTTTTTTTTCAAATGTTCAGATACAAGGATATGTTCACCTTCCATGTTCTATTTTTAAGCTAGGTAAACCTTTATCTTTTTTTAAATATTCTTTGAAAATCAGGTCTGACAGTGCCTTGCAGCTACAGCTAACTTGGCAACAGAATGGTTCTTATCTGAAACTCCTCTGTAACTGTGTCTTGACTCTAAGGTGAAAGACAGAGAGCCATGGATCTCTCAGACTGCTGTGCTAATTAAAGGTATCAGTCATGAGAGATGCATGTCAGTTTATAAGGCGAAGATGCAGACAGGGGCCTCATTTGTCACTGCCCAGATTTATATCCAATAAGAATTCAATTGCTTGGCATAAATGCATGGTTTGATGTATGGTGTGTATGTGTAAGGGGGATAGAAGGGGGATGGAAGAAAGACAGAAAGTGAGCAAGAACAGCCGAGTGGTAAAACATGGCAGTATCTCCTCACCCATCTCTCTCTCTCTCTCTCTTTCTCTCTATCTTTCTCTCTCTAGCTCTCTTTCTTTCTCTATATGGGTGTACTTATAGAGTACTTAAACAACCTATAAGTGCAGCACACTTACTCAACCTCAGTATCAGGTTACGTGGGGATGAGCTGGAGAAGACTGGACCATGGAAAATGGCTCCACCATTGTCGGACAAACTGGTGAACATGTACTGCATCAATAAGTAAAGCAGAAGGATAAGTAGGTCTCTCCACTCCTGGCCGCTATGACTTACAGCGAGAATACATAGCACACAGTAGACAGTATGTATGTAGAAAAGTGAAAATATGAGCATTCTGTTGTCGCACATGCAATTTTGCATGTCACTCCATATTTGTAACCACATTTTTGAGTTGAACTTAAAACATTTGTGACATACTTTTTATATGTTTTCCATAGTTGTCATTACCCTGGTGAGAAAACCTAACACATTCTTTTTGTGACAGTAAACAAGTTGCCAGTTTCTGCTTCTTACCAGGATAAACGTGATAGCCTTTTCTTGTGCCATTGAGATTAATGGTTATCTTCTATATATGAGATCATGACATCGTCATCTGGCTAATAGCCATCTGAAAAGATGATGACAGTTTTGAGTTGTTATGGTTATTTGGTTATTTGTCAGTTACCTCTCTTGCTTTGTCACTTTGTCTTCAATAAATCTTTCTACGGTGTTAGATTGGGGTAGTTTGTGGAGTTTATGGAGCAGTGTTGGTCTTTCATTTGTTTTGTCAATCCACCATGGACTAACCATCCAACTAAATCTTAACAGTTATTGAATGGATTGACATGAAAATGTGTATAGACACTCAAGAATCCAACTAACTTTGGTGATCCCCTGATTTTTTCTGTAGCGCCACTATGAGGTTGACATTTGTGGTTTAGTGATCCCTTCACTTTCCATTTAACACCATCATGAGATCAAACATGTAATATACCCAATACTTTGGACCATAAAAATAATGACATTCTCATCACTTTTAGCTGTACTTACTGCTATTAGTAAGTGTTAGCATGCTAACATGCTACAATAATATCATCAATCATCATCAGTCTTTATTTAAATATCGCCAAATCACAACAAAAGTTATCTCAAGGCTCTTTTCACAAAGAGCAGGTCTAAACCGTATTCCTCAATTTAATTTAAAGAATCCCAGAATTCCTTCATCACCAGGCACTTGGCGACAGTGGCAAGCAAAAGCTCCCCTTTAATGGGAAGTAACCTCCAGTAGAACTAAGTTCTAGGTGGGCAGCCATCTGCCTTGACCGGTTGTGATTAAGAGAGAGAGAGAGAGATAGGAGAGAGGGGAGAGGCAGAGATGAATATTGATGAGATGGTGAATATTGTAAACATAATACCTGCTAAACACCAGTATCGTACCATTGTCACTGTGACACATGACCAGTTCCCTCAGAACTAGGGTTACTAGCATGTAACATTATTGACTATCCTTTTAAACCTACTTGAGTTTGTAGGTGTCATATAAATCATCTTTGCATAATATTCACATGAAGGAAACTACAGTGTTCTTTTATGATCTACTTAATATTTTGTGTCATTGTACCTGTTTTTGAGATGTACTGTGAATGACAATGATGATATGTAGATATGTCATCAGGAAACTAATTTACCAGGATATTAAAAAATAAAAAATAAAAAAATATCAGTGGTTTTGGAAGACTTAGAAACACACAAATATCAGTAGAATGACATTTTGTCCTTGTGGACCTTGATGCAATCAGGAAAAAATTGCGAGGAAACCCTTCCTGCTGTTTTTTCACCTTCTGTTCGTCATTCAAATGATGAGTGTTGATTTCGCCGCAGCTTTGGCAGTTTGGTTTAAAGGATAGTTTCAGATTTTTAAAAATCTTAATATAGCATTCACTTGCCCATATGTATGTTACTGGTTTCTGCAATCAGTCCTACACTAAATTGATCATTTTACTGATCATTAAGGTATCCCTTCTTAGTGCAACGCCAATGTAAGAGATTGAGAGTAAAAGCCACAGTCATGGTTGCATGGGTTTGGTGATTCTTTTCTGGGCTGTGTTTACTTGCTGGTCTGCAGTGGACTCATTGTAATAAAAGGATGGATCACCGGGATATACCCCAGTCTTCGTACACCACAGCACTGACTTGAGCTGACCAGTCGTTGTTAGGTTATGAACAGGCCAATAAACACTACTCACATTAATGTCTCTGCTTACTGTTGAAGAGGTCATAGTTCACAGATTTTCTGGATACTGGGCTGTGGTAAACGACGCTGCACAAAAAGCGAATGTGAAACTAGTTGGTGCTTGCTTAACTGAGATCTGAGTTAATCAACATCAGAATGTGAATGGGAGGTTGTGGAAGTGGCTCTTACAGTAAGTGGCCCAAGGACAGAATATCTCTTGCATGATTGGGTGTCATCATTGCCATTGGAATAAAAGCAGAAAGAATTGCAGACACATTGTCAAACTAATTTGAGGGGGGGGATTGTTTTGTTTTTTTAACAGCAGAAGGGTCATTTCTGCCACTGTTAAACTAGCACATTGGCACCTAAAATTGGTTTTCCTTCTCCCTTATCTGCCCTCACAAATTGGTCCCCTCATGTCATCCATTTGTGCAGTGTTGCACAAGTGCCCAAAGTTTCGTAATGTGCTCACCAGCTAACAACCATCAATCAGCTCCCTTGTTTTGAATGCCATCCTAAATAGGGAAAGACTGTTTCTTGTACTTCCCTTTCTTTCGTTCTTTCTTTCTTGATAGTTTCAGATGTAAAGTGAGGAGAAAGATCTTGCTATTTCATGACTAGTCTGAATTTGCTTGATGTCCTGGGAATAAACTTGCAATTTCCTCTTTCTGCAAGTGGATTTTGTCTCAACTCTGTGCCAAACTAGGCAACACGAACCTCCGAATGGAGCCAGACACAGCAGGTGTGCTGCACCACAAAGGCAAACACAGATAGGAATACTGCACTGCTACCAGGGCAGGTTGAGAATATATTTATCTGTAGAAAGGCACTGTGTGTACTACTGTGGTACATGCCATTGTATGGTTTTGGTGTGAGGTAAGTAGGAGGAGACTTGTGTGTTCAGGTTGTTGCTATTTTTAACAGCATGTTCCCTGCCAAAGTTAGATGGAAGCCGGCACAGTCACTCTACCTTAGCTTGCTCTTCTGCTGTATCTGTCAGGCACAGACATATCTTAATTTTGAAACTATTTGTTAATAAACTAATAACTCAAATACACTTTGTGACTCAATTCTAAATTTGCTAGATAAAAATTCCAAACAATGAATACAAGAGGTGAATTTTGGCTGCCAATCAGATCAAATAATAAATCCCAAAATAATGATTTACCAGTTATATTGTAAGATCTCTATGATTTGAGCTGGTTGTCTCATTTAAATATTTTTAGTTTATTAGAAAATATATTTATGAATGTTTGTCTCTAGAAATGTCTAGAGTGGGTTGGTTGAAAATGGGTGTTTTATAAAGAATGTAATTAGTTTTTTCTCTCTCTCTCTCTCTCTCTCTCTCTCTCTCTCTCTCTCTCTCTCTCTCTCTCTCTCTCTCTCTCTCTCTCTCTCTCTGCAAAGTGTCAGTGTATTAACTCTTTAGTTCAGCAAGATAGTGTGTAAATGTATCCCCTACAATCTGAATCATGTCTTGTCATAAGCAGATATTTATTAAAAATTAACATCAAATTATTTATTTACCTGCTCTAAGCTGCTACAGTGGGGTGAGAGTTGTGTAAAGTGAGGTATTTATGTCACTGTGTTTTATATTTATTGTAACTGACATGTCTTACAAAGAGTGTTTTAAATTAGTTTCTTGATTTTAAGCTGCCAACTTACACCTGGCCAAGGACAACAGATGAGAACTAGCCTTGGGCTAAATCTGGCATATTTACATAAATGTTTATTAATATGCACTCTCCCTGGCAAATAAATTCATTAAAAAAAATTGTGTTTTGGTGCAAACAGTAAGAAAAGGTCACTCACACTGTCTGAAGCTCATTAGGTTCTAATTGTGTAACTTACTTTGTAAAATGATAACCTATTGTCCACATTGGACGTCTTGTGATGCCCGTATGTGTAAATGTTAATACCAAGCAAAAACACTTAATATAACTGATGTTGTCAAAACTGAGTTCTATTTTTCACAATTCTGAATGTTTTGTGAGGTGAAGAAATTTGAGACTTGAAATACTATAAAACACAGTTCATGAAGACATCTGTGAGTGCTGGAAGTATTGATGCTTGTGTGATAAATGGTGTATGGGGGTAATCAAATCCCAGTTTGTTTGACCTTTCTGATCCTTGGGTCAGCTTTCAAGCTGTTTAACTGTCTTTGGATGTGAAATTGGATTAGGTTTATTGTTGCAAGGTTATCTCTTTTACTGGCTCCTTCTGACCTTAAGTTCCTAACAGCTAGCAACACACATGATGTATCCCATAAATCTGCCTCTGTTGTGTTAGTGTTTTATCTTAGAGTATGTCTGTGAAATTATCATATGCAGGATGTAATGATTTATTGTTGGTGCAAATACTCCATGTGTGCCAAGGTTAAAGGTTGTTGGCAGTTGGCCAGAATGGGTCAACAAATGTCATCTGACCTGGCTTTGGTGCCTTCTGTTCAATCAGGGCTAAATATGAGATGGTCACTATTCGACTTTGGTGAACAGGCGTCTGTTAGAGATGGGAATTCAATTTAAAATCATTGATTATTGTTTAAGTTAACTGACTCTCTTGTTTTGAGTGAACTGAGACTGAAACCTAACGTAATTTGGTACATATGACTGTAGTATAATTTACTTGTTTTAGCAGCCATGAATATTGAAATACAGTTGTAGACCGGTGCCTCGGTGAGCATGATGACCCGATATTAACCTGTGACACTGCGTTACATGGATAATACATCTTCTGTATTACAGGGCTATCAGAGTCTGCACTGTTGCCACCTTACTGCATGTCCTGTTCCTTTTTCCCATGTAGTTGAGTGCTGCAAATCTGTCACAGTACAACTGTTTGTATACCCATCCAGTTTAACCTTAATTGACTTCTGTTGTATGTCTTTCAAAAAATGTTATCAAAACAGTAGATTTTTTCCCTGTTTTTGTACAATATGAATATACTTCCTATACCTGTCATTTTGCCCATGGTGACACAGGGAAAAATTAAACTGGTAAAGCTGGGGACTAATAGCCAATCCACATAGAAAGCATTGTTACATCCATCACCTACCTGTCTCACAGAACAAATACATTTCCATTTTACTGAATGTTTTCATCCACACCGACTCCAAAAGCCACACATGACCCTGGACCCCCATGTTTTTTGTACACTCAAAGTCTGTTTTATTCTCCCCTGGCGCATTTAGTGAAGCATAATCTCCACAGACTGCTGTTTAAATCACACAAATCTCCTGTTTTTATATGTTCTGAATTTATTACTGGAATCCTTGATGAGGGCTAAAAGTGTGGCTGTGAGATTGCGGGTTTCACTACAGTTAGATTCCACTCGCCTGCTATGGTAAGCAGGGAAATTAAATCAATGAATCAATAAAAACAAACAGTGATGATTTCTTCCTGTGGAGCCTGCATGAAAACTCTTTAGGTGCAGTGAATTTATGCTGTCAGTCAGCCTGGCAGAGTTTGGCCAGCCCCTGTCCTCTTAGCTCCTTAAGAGCTGCTGCTGACAGACAGCTGGTTCTGTGGACAGAGACTTGCGAATGCAGGTCGAAGTCAGTGTGGATTGAATGGATAGAGTGCTTCAATAGCGCTGACATGCCTTTCATGTCTCACTTACTATGCTGATTCCCAGTAAGGCACAGTGTGACTGTTCCAACACATCTATAAATAGTTGCAGCCATTTTAGTTGTCCAGTTTGATTGTTTAGCTGCAAAGCTGATGGCAGAGAGAGCTGAAGTAAACAAGTGGTTGGTGAAGAGACACTAGGAGAACGCTCAGCAAACTGAGAGAGAGCCAAGTATTTTATTCAATGGTTGGTTGACCAAAGAGCTAAAACAACATTATTGACCTGAGTATTAAGTTATATTTTTTATATACTGAAAAATTATTGCGAAATATAACAAACCAGGGTAGGAAAAAAAAACGACTCCCTTAGTTTGGGCTATTAATCTAACAATGTACTGTGTGTGTGTCTGCGTGTGTGAGCGTGTGTGTGTGTGTGTGTGTGTGTGTGTGTGTGTGTGTGTGTGTGTGTGTGTGTGTGTGTGTGTGTGTGTGTGTGTGTGTGTGTGTGTGTAATACCCAATGTAATGTTTATTCAGGTATCTTGGGAGTTACTTAAGAACAGTGTTACTCTGTCGAAGTTTGAATTTCCCATTCACATTACATGTTCTCTTACTAAACATATCTTAAAATACATGCAGATAATTACATTTAATGAATCTTGTCTCCAATTGGAAAGTAAGGCACCTAAAGGTGACTTTTACCAGTTTGTGTATTTGTGTCACAGCTGATGACCCCAAAAATTATTTGTCCCCAATCTCAAAGTTAAAATACTGAATGAACAAAGTTGTTTTAAACTAAAATCTTAAGTAATCTTCATAATCTCATAACTCCCAGTAATATATTCCACATGCCAGCATCTCCTTAAACCATTCAGAAAGCGGGGTCCTCTAAGGGGGGTAGTATAAACATGCGCTCCCAAAATCGACATAGACAACTGTGTGTGTGTGTGTGTGTGTGTGTGTACATCCCTCCTGCAGGGGAAAAAATATATAAGTGGCAAGATACCTACTGTGGTTTGAAAAGTCTTCCCAGCACACGCATATTTCAGTAAGAAAATTACCTGGTTTTACTTCCTTATAATTGCAACCCTGCTGTGATCTTGTAAATGCACAATAGTTGCTTTACTGTGTACTATCAATAGGTACATGTCTGTTGTTTAACAGATGTATTTAATGCAAAATACAACCTCAGGAACTCCCTAAAAAGTGTTACGCCACATTGCTTGGCGTGCAAACATCAGGTCGATAATGTATTGTTTTGAGGTCACTGTAATCATTTTTAGATATCTGCATGGCTTACTGTCTTATTCCCTATGTATGATCAGGTATTCTAGTTACACAGTGTTATAGTAAAGGAGACAGTGTTAGTTGTTTTTCATACAGCCCGCAGTCTAACCTTTCCATATTGTTCTGTAGCATCCTAAACCGCATCACTTTCTGTTCACATATTACGCTGTCCTGTGCTGACTGCACCTTTAATGTTTTCCATGAGCCCTCAACGTGTTGGGTTTTACTGAAATAAAGAAAAGATGTCATGCTGGAAGTCAAACACAACAATTTCACTGAGAGTGAAGAGCTGGCAAAGCATCATAATACACTACACATCCTGTAAGAGATATGACCCACAGATAGTCTGGTTACTTGAAATGGTTTCCGCTGCTGTGTGCTATTCACCTATGAAAATGCCGTCTTCGGTCCATGTGTCAATACACCTGCTGTTGACAGGTGAAATGAGTTGTGGTAGCTGCACCTTGTCAAGTCTGCTGTGATAACTGGGACATCTGACTTAAATTCAAACCGTTAGCAGGAGACGGCTGCTTTCTCTGGATGGATGGATTTTTTTTTTTTTTTTTTTTACAGCCCCTATGCATCCCGTCAAAAGGCCTATTATGTGCAGAAGCATCTTGGGTAAAACTGACAATTGTTCGTCTCTGGGGAACATGGAGAAAAGCAGCAGTGATGGTGTGAAAAAGATGAGAATGGCAGAAAAAGGACAGCAATTATGCATGTTTTTTTCATGTGTGGAGAAGATGTCTTGTCATTAATGTACATGTTGAAAGAAAAGAGAAATGAGAGAAGAAAAGCCCAAGAAGAGTAAGCTAGCATGTCATGTTTTTAATCTTCAAAAATGTCAAAAAACTTATTTTTCACCAGCTGAAACATGATCATATATTTTTGATATTTAAAATAACTGTATACATGTATATGTTTAGTTAGAAAAATAAGATCCATTGAAGTAGGGATGAATCATTAAGTAATATACACACATACTGAGTGTAGCTAATGATCATAGTGCTTCCTAGATATATAACATTGTATCATTATAAATCACACACTTGAATAAAGTTTTAGATCAGCATTACAGAAAGCAACTTTAACAACAATATCATTGGTTTTCTCATCAAGGTGAAAAGCTTTGCGCTACAATACGAATAAACACTGACTTAAGAGCAAACAGCGGTGCAGCTCGGTGGAGTTGTAGGTCAGTGTCCTAATCCTGCCAACACAAGCTGTCCAATCCAATAATCAAACAGATGCTGGATCAATGGTGGCAGAGATCAACATGTCAACAACATGCCTGTCGATACCAACCACTAGTTCAACAACGAAATTGACCGATGCTGCCCTCAGGTTGTAGAGATTGGTAGATGAAAATGGGAGTGGGCGCGCAAAAAAGCAAGCAGCTGTTTGAGGACGAATGTAACATAAAACAGTGCACTGTAAGCACTATCTCAAAGTGTATACACAGCTTTGAAGGAGCACCAATTTGTCCTCACTTTATCTCTGCAGGGAGATGCCGTTTACCTACTTTCCACAAACTAGAGACCATAAGCATTTATTCTGACCATTTCCCTTTGGTTCTTCCAGATGACATGAAAAATTCAGAGAAAACATAATGAATGATTCTCATTACACTGAAATCTTTATGAGTGAGCAGCAACTTCTAAACAGCCTGCCTCCTCTGATCCTATTTGATATTGATTTAACCACCATGCAGCACCTGCAGGTATAACACACACAGTAGTTCTTAGACATTCCACATACTCATAAACAGATATCACGGCCTGGCAGCGTTTTCAGGAGCATGCTATTTTTTCCCCCCATTGGGCTAAAGTGGTAGCCAGACAGTCCAGGACCAAATAATCACTTTCAGCGTGTGGCACGGAAACGGGGCCCTTCCGATGTCACTGATCCAAAGATGTGTGGGAGCGCTCGGGGTCATTATATCCCACTGGAAAGTTAATCTCGGACCAATTAGTTCCAGCCCAGGAGGTACCACCGGGCGCCGTGCTATGAAATGGTGGTATCCTTTGGGAACCCTCCTCCCACCACTCTCTCCCACCTTTTTTCTTTTTTTTTTCTTTCCACAGATCGACTTCTACACAATGAAGCGCGGCCTTGCTTTCACACATACACGCACACACACGCTCACTCTCTCTCTATCTCTCTCTCTCTCTCTCACACACTAAGGTTTTCTGTATTGATCCAACCATCATTCTATTTTAGCCTTGCAATTACATCTGGTGATATTACCAGGGGTGTTACATGACTCTTCTAATTGGTGTGTCAATATGACGTCAGTGTTTTTGCTGTTCTGTGATTTAAGCTACCAGTTAAGTGCACTTGATATTTTAAATTTTTCAAATGGTAATTTCTTCTTGGTCATGCAGCTGAAGGATGCTCTCATCCTTTATTAAATGACCAGAATAACTTGTTTAATATAAATAAATGCATTTTTTTGATGTCAGCATTTCTTAGTTGTTTTTTTTAAATTATCATTATTATTATTTTTGTTGGGACTGGCACAAGTTACAACAAACTGTCACTATGATCCACAGACTTTGCTCAAACTAACTCTCATTTAAAGTACTCAGATATGGCTTGTTAGTTCAAGCCATATCTGAATCAGAGAACATCCAAGAGGTAAACATTATTCACTCATTGATGTATAAAATCTAACCTATTTCAATACAAGTGAGCATAAGTTGAAAGAAATGTGTCCATACGGCAGTCTAAATTACATTTAAAATGGAATGCTTTAAATTGGATGTTGTCTGGCACAGTTATCAAGACTCCTTGTCAAGTTGATTTGGTGATTTTCTTTTTTACTCGTTTTCCATTTTCTCTCCACCCTCCTACCCTGCTTTCACTTTTCTGCTCTCTTTATTTTGCTCCCTTGTTTATCCCACTTCCTTTCATTTCATCATTGCTTGATTTCTCACTCCCAGTCTCTGTTAACTCCTTCTCCCTCTCCGCTTTTCTCTCAACAACTATTTTCACACGTTGCTGTGACATGACCGGGGGGCCTGTAAATGGAGAGTGTGACAGATGCAGATGAGTGTGTGACAGGGAGTTGTTCAGCACTGCTCTCTTTCACATTACCCTCCAACATACAGGTTTGTCATGCACTTTGCATTGATATCATTGTGCGAGAGCATTTTGACATGCTGGCATGAGCCCGAGAGTCCTTCTTTTATGGTCTATTTGTGGATTAGACTTCCATATTGAGGGGTGCCATATAAACATGTTTGATAAAGTTGTCTGCAGATACCGAGTGTCAGATGGTTTAGCCAATTTCTGTGTTGATTTGAAGGAAGAACAATAATGGCAGCAACATATTGTGGCTCAGTTGCCTCTTGAATGGATTGTATGATGTATGTCTTTATATGAATGGCTCTGTTAGTACCGCTTGATCTGACTATTGCTTTGAGGGCTTGATCATACTTGTTAATGAGAGGTTCTTTCACACAGTGTACAATAAGGCATTATTACAAACATCTTTTTATAAGGCACATGACCAGTGTGGCTCAAGGGAAGACACGTACATGTTTGGTTTGTTGGTTGCCTTAACATCTATGGTCCCCAGCAGATGAAGCCTACTGAATTTGTTGTTCCCCTCACATTTCCTCTAGCACCATCATGAGGTTAACATTTTTGTTTATTAGTGAAATGTTTTGACAACTATTGGATGGATTGATGTGATTTTTTTGTATAGATATCCATGGTGCCAACCAGAAAGTCAAAGTTTTCATTTTCCACTGAAATATATATCAACATCTACCAGATGGATTGGCAGAAAAGTTTGAGCTGACATTCATGGTTCCTACAAGATGTCTTAAACTTTGTTGATCTTCTTACTTTATAGCACATCATCAGATTGACATGTGGTTTTGAGTAATATTTCTCAACAACCAGTGAATGGATTGCCATCCCATTTGGTACAGACATTATGCCCTGCACATAATTCTCATCATCCTTTTACTTTTCATCTAACATCATTATCAGGTCAAAATTTCAATTTGCCATATACTTAGGTGTCCTAACTCATCCCGTGACCCTCACACTGCATCCAAATGTTGTGTAGTGAGAACAAGGTCTATCTATAACAAATACATAATACATATATGTGACAGATTAAATGAAAAATTGGCACAGGTCTGAATGCTTGACCCAACAGTTAGGGTTTCCATTGGCTCTGTATACTGTGGGGGGCATTTTGCTGGCGTGGTTTGGGGTCACCATTACTCTTTGAATGAAGGGTCACTGCATATCAATACAAAGTTGCTGTGAGTGATCACCTTTATTTGATGATGAAATGTTTCTATCTTGATGTTTCCCATCAAGATAGGAGGATGACTATGCCCCCATCCGCAGAACACAAAGGGTCACTGAATTGTTTGATAAGTATGAAAATGATGAGAATCATATGCTGTGGCCTTCAGTCACCAGATCTCAACCCAGTTGAACACCTATAGGAGATTGCATTTGACAGTGCTCTACACTATGATCATCAAAACACCAAATGAGGGTAATGGTGTTCATCCTTCCAATAGAGGTCATAGATTTGTAGAATCAATGCCAATGTGCATTGAAGCTGTTCTGGTGGCGTGTGGTGGACCGACACCTCACTAAGTCACATTGTGGTGGTTTTACCTTTAATTTGTCATCCGTCTATATTTGTGCTAATGCATAAGTACATTATAGACAGATAATAACTGTACTATACTGTTTACATATATTTACATTTTTGTATCAGTAATTGATATCAATATATACAGGTATATATAATTTAGCTTTATACTTTAAATACTATGTAACCACTGGACAGTAAAGTAAAGTGATACTGACTGTGTGCTCATTTCATGGATTTTATAGGACTGTGTTGTCCTTTTTCAACATAATAGGCAAAATAGCCTCTGCAAATTTAACATAAAGTACTTTCAGAAGTAGGGCTACACGTATCACCCTAGAAAAACAAATGTTTGATGTATGGACCTAAAAATATAGACTGTATTCATTTCCCAACCCACTTCTTCAAAAGACTTTTTTTTTCATGTTCATTTTTCTTAATTTCTATTCCCCTTCTTCAGCCTAATTTTTGGCCTCATCGCCACTGGCTTCTTTAGCTAGGAGCATTGAACATCAGTTTGAGGCCTCTCTGGACACAGGGATGTGCTTATGTAGAGAATTGTTCATGCTACACTGGAGAATTTAGCTTTCTTTGCCAGCCAAGCCTCCTCGTGGCAGATTTCTCTGCTCACTTATTGTGTCTAATTCCTTTTGCTGGCTAAGGAGCTGCCCAGGCCGCATGGGGACCCCCTAAAGAGCCAGACTTAGTAGGTTTCCCTCAAGACTCAGATGATGGTATTGTCATGTAAGGAGGGTACTTCTGCTGTCACAGAGAGAGAGCGACTTCCCGCGATCAGCATTTTTTTTAAATCTTGCTCTATCATTGTCAGATGGAAGTGATTTAACATGTTGCAAACAAGATATTTGCAGTCAAATTTCTCTCACAAAAGCTGTCTTGTGCTACAATACAACAATCATACATTCATAAATGTGCCAAGTAATTTTGTGTGTCCCTAAAGATGAGGGTGTTTACTGTCACTTCTTTGAAAAATATTTAGCTCCTTGTCATACAGGACAACTCTCATGCTGGCAAAAAGGTGCACGTAAATGGGCATGAGTCAGAAGTTTAAAGATAGCACAGTTTCACACTAATACCGACTCTCGCATTCACACTCACAATTTGTTCCTTTGTGTACACATAACACTTCAAAATCACATATGGAGGTTTATGAATAAGTTAAGAATGATCATTTAAAATAAACTAAAAGTTTAATCAAATTAAAGGTGTTGGAAAATGTAGTTGATATTAATTAGACTCATTCGTTTGTATTATAAACAGTCAAAAGACTTTACTGTCGGTAATGGCAATTAAAGCAATCCATTAAATATCAGATCCGATCATTTTTAGGAAATGTAAGTGAAGACTATCTCTTGATGTGAACTCTGTTTCAACCTCATCCTTGGGAGAGTTTTCCTGTAATTGAAACAACGATACTGTCCCCAAGCCCTGCACCATCACCTCATCCTCTATATACAAATGGATTGTTAAGTGGACAGCCAGCAAATGTTTGAGTTGATTTTTGTCACCCACAATCTGTCAGGCTGAACATTTGTCAGCAGACATTATTGATTTAGCAATATGGGTGAGATTGGCTGGGAGTTAGGAAGCAGTGCATCAAACAACAAATCAAAAGGTTAGAGAACACTCAGGATGTAGTGCTGGACTGCATCACGACTGAAAATGCAAGATTCTGCTACAGGACTTTGTGGTTGGTATAAACAAAGTAAACTTAACACCCCATGAATAAAGACAACCACAACAGTTCCATCTTATATGACAAAAAAAAAAGTTCAACCAAGATTCCAACTTTTCAAAACAACAAGGCAACTAGCAGAGCTTCAGTGGGGCTGGATTATCTGTACCCAGCTGCAGTAGTATTGGTCAAAAATGTTTAATTAATTAAAATGTCAAATGTTCAAATGGCAAACTGTCTGGAAATGTTAGTTTGCTGACATTTCGGCTAATGTCATGTGAGTGAGACCATGAATGAAATAGTGATGTCAAAGCAGATGAACTGACTTAGTTTGTGCAGGCTTTTTATGCACAGAGAAACAAAGTTTATTTGACTCACTTTTGCAAAATGATCACAGCAGTCTTTGTTCTGACTGCTTTCCTTTGGTTTTTTAGTGCATCCGGTAGTTCTGAAAACATCCAGAACTGTCCAACTGCAGATACTAACAGACTGCAGGATCAATTTAGATCCTGTAGTGTGACTTGTTCACTCACTAAACCAATACAATTATGCAAGTCTTCCTGTCTTTCATCAGTAGAGCAGCGCAAGAATAATGTGCTTTTCTATTATGATTCTGTGGCTGCATCTACTTGTACTCATGGGTTCTAAATGAGAATACTATTTTCTGGTCCTAATTGGGTCGATTTGCCTTTGAACCCGTCACTGTGCTGCAGGCAGCACCTTCTTTGGATATATTCAAATCAAAGTAGACACCTACAAAGAGCGAGAACACACCTACGCAGTGAGCAAAACTCATACACAAACCCACTCATGCACATAGAGTATAAACATATTCATTGGTTTTCACACCCATGCACGTACACACACACATAAGGAACATCATCTGAGGAGTTTGACTTTAGCAGATTGTCAGCCTTTGCAGACAGAGACACGTCAACATCACAGGACTCTCCCCCCCATGACAGGCGTCTCCATGGCACCCCTCAGATCAGTGTGGCGCCACCGTGGCAGCTCCTTCCATTTCAATCTCCCCTCTCTTCTTCCCGCACAACTTGAGCACCGAGGTCTGCAAATATGTCTCAGAACAGAGTAGCTTTGCCCACACACATACATGCATACACACATGCAGCTCCACGGTGCTCGCTAACAAACTTTGAGAAAAAAAAGAATATTATCACCATGCATTTGTGCAGTGTTCAAATGGGACACAGTCAGGGTAGGAGTACATGTCACATCAATATGAGTATTGTACATTACCTCATACTGGGTCACTTCTGCACAGTGCTTCCTGCTGACAAGCAAAACCTCAATATCTGTATTTTCTTTCTTTGTGCAAGGAATGTCAGTATGCACAGTTATACAACTTTGTAACATTGTTATGAAAAGTGCTATATAAATGAATTTATTATTATAATAATAATTATTATTAGATTTAAAAAGTTGCCTTTTTCTCAAGTTGCAAGTATTTTGTCATCTTTCTTTTTATTATAATAAAAATTAAGATGGAATTAGTTACAAGATACTTTTAGAAGAATCATTTTTGTACCTTGTCATACAGGATGCTTGTTGAGTCCCACAGTCCAAAAGCAATATAAGGTGGGATCCAATCCTCTAAATGGCCCACAGGTATGAGTAAGTGTGAGTGATGGATCTAATCCCAATGTCCGCCTTCATAGACTCAGACACTTTGATCCTCATTTCCGATAAATCCACAAGGGCTCAGGGCTGTCCAACTGTGGAATCAGCAAATGCATGAAGTCTCTTTAGGGAGATTTTTTTTTTTTTTAGCCTTTTAAACACACTTTCAGTAAGTTGTTAAAATGTATGGAAGGAGTTGGCAAGAGGAACTCTGCATTTCTGTGTGCAGGTGTTGTTCCTGGCATGGGATGATGACAGTTTACAAAAATGTTGTCATTTGACCCAACAAGTTTAGCATATTTACTGAACAGTCAGTGAACAAGAAAATACAATTTAAGCATGAAATGAGCCTGAGTTTAGTGGCCACATAAATTCCTCTGCCCCTGGAAACATTTGGTATCCCTCTGTTCTGTCTGGTGCTGCCATTTCAAGCCCTAACACCATTATGCATTCATCTTGCATTTGTTGGGGACTCTGACTTGACTGAAGTGGCACTTGAGTCAGGCCAGATCTAAATTATTTTCAGTCTAATTGGGTCTCAAATATCTGTGTTTTTTAAAGATGAGATGGAAAGTGTTAACTGTAAAAATGCATGGAAAATGACATGTATAGTTACTCTTTTTGACAACATCTGTTGGCTAATAGGCAGCACATCATATTGCTGCCAGTGTTGGTGTTCTCTCCACATTAGGGTCTGTTCAGCTCACATTTTGCATCGCTTCTAATTATACTCCAGATTACTTGGACTGTCCTTGGGACCCTTTCTAATGGAGTCCCTCTTTTTGACAAGCAGGTTATGCACGTCAGATTTTGTAAGTTTTTCAAGGTTTTATCATTTTGAGACAGTGATGGGCTCTGGCTCAAGCCTACTAGTATTGTGTTTATCTTGCAACATGTTCAGGGTTTTTCTAGGCTTGTACACCTTTGACTCTACAGCAAAGATTTCTGTAACATAGGTACTGCAAAATTCAGATTCCATTGGTTTTGTATTGATGTCATAGCATTGTTAAACTGCCTGCAGGTGAAGAACTATTTATAGCTTTGCGTATTAAAGGAAGATAAACAAAGGCATGTCTATAGCTTTAGTTATTGTGGAAATGTGACTTTTTTTATTGATAAAAGCTTTCTTTCACCATAGCAGAATCTATAACATTGCATGTTAGCTTACTGCAGAAAGTAGGTCACCGATTTAGCTAACAGGCACTCCCTACTGCGTTACAGTAATCCCTGACCTATCATGTCGTTCATCATTCATATACTAGTGTACTGTAGTGTTGTTAGCTTACATCGCTGACATTATAAAATCTCTTAACATGATAAAATTTCTCACGCCACATACATTTTTGGAGTTTAAAGAAGAGGATGTTTTCGATGATGGCATTTGTAACAAAAACATTAATACGTAATTATGACCATCCTGTCCATTTCCTGGTAAATGTACATTTCTTTGTACATTTTTCTACAAAAGTATTACATTAAATACTCACAACATAATAAGAAAAAAAAACACAGCAAGACAACAGCTCGAACAACACATGATGGATTTTGTTTTCATTACAGTGCAGTAAACATGTCGCACCACCCCCGTTTCTCTCAAGGTTTAAAACATGTTATTGATTTTACTGTTGCTGCTCTATGCACTATGATTATGGCAGTTTCTGAGGGCATTGGTGAGTGAAGGCCATTGACATTACATCTTGTGTTGGCGGGAAATGAACCCAACAAGAAAGCTGGCAAACAGCAGTTTGAAATCCCCAGAGGAACTTAGTTCACATGTTGTGACCTTGAGCAGACCTTTGTGTTCATGCCTGGCGTGATGAATATCTTATAGATGTTCATTTAATTTCAGAGAGGTTTGCAGAGATTGGAGGTGTAAATTCCGTACCATGCACTGCATAATAGATTGCTTAATAATAAGTATTTACTTCACTGGCTGTCCATGTTTTTGTCGACCTAGCTCATTTTACAGTGAATGTGTTCAGAGTTTGCAAACGTGAACTCTTCCAAAACATCTGCACAGTTGTAAAAGTTTGCACACTTTCAACATAAATAATCCTGTCAAACCAAGTGAGCACAATCTTTGTACACCTTATTCACTGAGCTTTAATAATTTGTGGATGTGGAAAGTGCTGATCTCACTTCTCATGCTTTTGGCTTCTATAAATACAAAGTTTTACTGGTGTGCTCACTACTTAATAGATAATGACATTGGTGGAAATCCTGCCTTAGTTTTGACTAAGTTTTTGTCCTCACTAACCAGATGTTGGCCTCTGAATACTGTCATTATTCCAATAATGCCTTCTCAAAATCCTTGGCCAAACATACTATTTACTCTTCTTTATTCTCAGACAAAATATGAGTTTTGATTTTAAAAACATTGGTGTCACTGAAAATTTGAGGCAAGATAGAAAAGTTGTATTATTAAAACTGTTCATAGACCATATTTAGGAGTGTGTATGCAGGATGCATCTTCATCCACTTAGTTAAGCAAGGCCCACTGTGTGTGTGTGTGTGTGTGTGTGTGTGTGTGTGTGTGTGTGTGTGTGTGTGTGTGTGTGTGTGTGTGCGTGTGCGTGTGCGTGTGCGTGTGCGTGTGCGTGCGTGCGTGTGTGTGTGCTTATTTACACAGCTCATAATACAACTAAACTGTCCCTCAGAGTAATTAAGAGCTTACCCCATGATCCAGTCGGGCAACACAGGGGATTGGCTCCACTCAATACAGCCAGGCTTCCATCACCAGACTAGCAAACAAGGAGCCAAAACATTGTGCGTTGCGCAATAGACAATCAATTTCTTCTTATTGTTCTTCCTTAATCACATTCACAATATAGTCCATTATGAATGAGACTGGTGAGATGCAGTGGAAAGCAGATGAATAGGTGGAATGCCTGGATCTATTCAGGCACTGAGGCATGATGATACGCACTAGGTGAAAGGAAATTGAAGATGAAAATCAAGGAAATGAGTGTGAATGAATGACTGAGACTGCTGTTTGAAAAGCCGAAGCTGGTAGTCATTTTGGAGGCTTTTTCTCCCAAAGACTTTATTTCAACCCCTGCAAAATTGCATACTGAAATCTTCATATACTAGTTTGAGCAATTAACACTGACCTGCCAAACCCTTCAGCAACTGTATAAATGGGCATGCAGTATAAATGGACATGTAACTTTAACTTAGCATCCAAGTAACTAAAAAGCAACACTACACAACACAACACAGCTTTTTGCAGCTGCAACGTCTATGGTAGCTAAAGCTCTGTGAAGCACATTGTGCTTCCACCTGTAATGAAATTTGCTAGAAAGTTTTGCTTGCTTGCTGACCATACCACTTTTTTCCACAACTCTGTTGACTACTACCTATGGTTTTTGCATTGCTGAACTGTCAAATGTGCATTCATCTTTGTAATTAGGGGTACGTCCCTCTCTATGTGATTGTCAAAAGAGATCACATCCTGCATTTAGATTTTCAGTCACCTGAAGAAGAGTTGCTCTTCTGTTTTTTCTTACACTATCCACTAATGCATGACCATCACAGTCATCAAATGTGCACTGTTGACCACAATTTAAAAAACCTATCTACTGATGTCCTTCCCATAGATCTAAATACAGATGTCACTTTAGTCACTGTTCCTATTAAAACACCAGCCAGTTGAGCAGTCTTTAAGACCGAAGCTCCTGCTATCTGTGCCCCAACAATGAACCCTCTTTCAAAGTCACTTAGATCTTTTCCTCTCACCATCTTGATACAAAATGGGATTCAACTTGGCCCCATTTTTATACCTGCCACAGAGCATGACTGGATGTTAATTGCCTAATTATAACATGCAGTGCACATGTGTGGATGGATCTGCATTTCTCTGCTTACTTATTCGGGGTTCTTATTTAATTTGTCTCCTGTCTATAGATTATCTGATTCCAAGCATGGGTAAATCTTTACAGATTGGACCTTTTGCTGCAGTCTAATCACACAACTTTGAATACTATGCTTGCTTGTGAACTGAGCTGTGACTGTGAACTGCTGGGTGCTTTCTCTGTTTTACCATCAGCAGTGACGAAAATTAGTGAGTCATTGCACCTGATTGTGCCACTTAAACTTTCGAAACACTATCCCACCTGTGAGACAGTTTTATTCTGTGATCAGGTAGGTGGAAAGTACTTGTTGAAACAGAGATTGGGCTGTGTCATTGCATTACACATGTTAATGAGCTGGCTTGGTTGGCTCCTGTAGGTACCATAAGGTCCATTAGACAAAAAGCTGATAGCTGTAATAGCTGTCTTTACTGGAAAGTAAGTAGAAGACATGGGAACATCATGTCTACACATTAACACCTTCTTTGCAACAACTTGCTACATGTTTTTGGATTGTGGTCCTGTTTCTTAGTGAATTCAGATGCTGCACACCTTTAGTACAAGTTTTGATTGCTTTCCCAGTTCCTGTTTCCTCTCCTGGTTGGTGCATTTGTGGTGTTTTTCAACCGACTAAAGATACCTACCTACTTACCCTAATCCAGCTGCTTAGAGCTGCCTGTGCTGTTCTTATTACCCCCACAACACCTTGGATTCAGGAATGGCTATTTGGTGTGGTTTTTCTCTTCCCTCAGAAATGATTATTTGTGTGCTTTTATCTGACAGTAAATCATAATTGTGCTGGTAATCACTGTACCCACTCAGAAGAGGGTTGGTGTTAACGGTGCCTTAAGCTTTGCATCTCTGGATCTATATTTTTACACTTTCAGAGATGCATTTTATGGCTGAAAATGTGTGCAGTCTTACTGAGAGGTTCTGGTTAAAGTTAGGCCTTAGTAGATATCCCAGTGGGTACCTGCACCTAAATGTTTACTAAGGATGCACATGAATATTGGCTTATCCAAACCTTTATCCATTTCAGAGGCAATAAGAGGTGAGGGTTTTAGGTTGAGCTTCTCAAGATATTACATGAGGATATTCAGGTGGTTAGCCTGTCACTTTGTTCCCCTGTTCCAATTTGTGGTGGAGTACAAGAGTGATGGCCCCATCTGTATATGTCCCAATGTCCCAGCGTCCCAGCCTTATGTTATATTGGTTTAGGGCTGCAATCATCTGACTTTGGCTCTTTAAGCTTTTGGAGCCCATAAGAGGATGAAGCTTGTGCCTAAGACAGCTATGCTACTGTATGTTACAATACATGAGCCATATTTTGAAGCAACCCCTTCCAAAATATGCCCCTTTAGTATAAAACACACTCTTTAGGGGGACGGCATCTGTAGTCAGCTTAAATGTATGGATGTTGCAATAGATTCCACTGGTGACCCAGTTTCCAGGCAAAATATGGCCTTGTCTCAGAGATGCCCCATATGAAGTACATCATATTTTAATCAATGGGAGCCTCAAATCAAAGTCAGTGGATTGCTGGTTAATAATGACTGTCATGAAGATGAATGGATCTTTGAATTTACCACTTTCCTGTCAAGACAAGAACTCTTGTTATCAGGAACAAAGTGTTAGGTATGAGTACGCTTGTGTAGAGATGGATTTGTGCGTGTAGACACACATACAAACACGTACATCCAAACCCTCCCCTGAGCTCACACCAATTTGAAACAGGCAAGGTTATTCATAAAGAGATAGATGTTGCTTTTTGTTTCTCCTGTCATTTGACAATCCATCTTAATGCATGTTAATACACGGCTGTTGGGTTTTTCCCTGTGCCAGGCTACACACGAATGCATCCAGTTTGTCTGTTACAGAAGACTGATGATAAAGATGAAGTACTGCTCATAGGTGGTTTACTGTACTTCCAAGTGGCCGAAGAGGTGAAAAGAGGCCATCATATGTTATACAAAAAGAGCAGATCAGGTGCCATATGAGATTATCAGTGGACAGCAAAATTGAGGTTGAAGACGTTGAATATTTTTACATTTAATGATGCAAATTCTGTGAATCCTTTTAGTAGATGTAATACAAAATAAATTTACTTGAATAGACTGACTTTATTGTGACTTAAAAATGAACCTAACTGGCCACATGTATATATATCATTTGGAGTAATTTTGTCATACAATTGATTGTAGCACACATAGCTCCTTTTTGAGTACTAAAATGAGGAGATTTATGTGGAACAACGTAATGAAAAGTTTATTGCTATTCCATTCTGAGCCAATTCTTGTCTTCCTCCACCATTTAGTGGAGATGATATACGAGACACTAATGGAAAAGGCAAGTATGGCATGTTAAGTATCTTGCGCCTTATCAACATTGGCTGGTATTTATGGTGAAGCATTCCAATGTTTCCCCCCGATGCCAAATCAATACCTTGACATGTGTAACGGAACATGCCTTGACCGTGATGTCCTCTTAATTAAATGTGATACAGTATCTGCTGAAATTGCAGTCTTCTTGGCAGCTACACTTGGCCACTGAAAATATTGTACAGCACATCTATGTTATCTCACACTGTACAGGACATCTCTGTGTAGTGTGTGACTTTGAGCAAGAGAAAACTGTTTAAGGGACACAAGCACATAAGGTATATACATGCACAGAAATGACCTCATAATTTAAGGGTTTAATTGCTTCGTATTTTTTCCGACAGAATAATTCCATTGTTCATGAAAATATATTCACTTTGCTGCCATGAAGACTATTTGCCATCCACATTGGGAATTTAAATCTTTGCTGTGGCAGATTTTTACAAGAGAGTGAAAATGACATGCATTGTGAAACTGAGTTCCATGCACTGCACAGTCTAAGCTTTTGGTCGAGAAGCAGGCAATTGTGCACATGCCATAAGTAAAGTTCAGCATTTTTCCCCCTGCTGTGCTGCTAATGAGTGACACATTAGTTGGGACTTGTAAAACTTGCAATGTCATAATAGGGAGACATGTCCTTGTTACTGTCTATGTATCGTCAGGCACAGAATGTGCTTGTTGCCAGGGGATAGGAGGACTTTGGGGTATTATTCTGTCTGACTGTCATGTTCACTGTTGCAGAGAAGCAGAATTAAGCATGCTCAAATGGAGCTAATTCAATAATGGACTGCTCCCCAAAAGTAAAATTACAAAACGCTGACATACATGGGTAATTGTTTGATATGACTTATTGTTAAACCAATATAACTCAGTGTGAACACTGAAGGCTCCGGATTATAATCAGGCACAGTGCTCAGCATGGCACAACAGCATGTTCCAACAATCAAAAAGAGGTTTTAGAGCAGTATTAACATTTGCAGATGGATGTTTTGCTTTTTAATAATATTTTTTTAAATGATTGTGTGGTGTGGATACAGTCGCCAGTCACAATATATTTCCCTTTTTATTTTTCTTTGCAACTTACATTACGACTGCACTCAATGGTGATGCCTCTAACCCCTCAAATGCCTCGTTGACTGCGCAGGCCATCATCCACCCTCGATCAGGATCTTATTTGTCTTTTAAAATCTACACTCTAACATGTCAGGTCATCAGCCTGTTTGTCCTCCCCCCTATTGTTAGGCTTAGATGGGTCCTACAGCCCACTGTGTTGCAGGATAAATGCAATCCCATTTGGGATTTAGGACAAGTGTGAATGAAGTAAACAGAGATTGGAGGGCAGTTGGCCCTGTAAACCACTATCTATTAAAGCAAAAGATGATTTATTCTCAATGTGAAAGAAGTTGTTGCTAGGTGATTAGTTGTAATCCTAGAGATTTCTTATACAATTATATCACACTAGAAAACCTTTCATAGAAGACCAAATGTGTGGTGGATGTAGAATTGAAAGGTTAAGATCCTATTATATTTTCCTTGCATAACCACTCTTGAGAAATATATTTAGAAGAAAACTTTAGTCTTTCACTTTAGGCTTTATTATAACACTCTTTACAACCCATTAAACAATGTCAATAGCAAATCCAAACAGTGAATAATTCACACCTTATTCAGGCCATTTAATAGAATATAGATTCTTGTGTGTCATCCACGGTCATTGTCAATCATGCTATACCACAAACTAGTCAAAACAAACTGTTTTTTACCATTTGCTTGATATAGCAAAGGCTTGGAGAGATGGGTGGAGGAATTGACCCCCAGGGGTAGTTGCTCAATGTCAAGGTCACTGGCAAATTGTCAGCGCTACAAGGAAAAATCCATTACTGAGGCAAGGGAAAGGTGTAATATTTGTCATTCTCAAATGAACAGCTATTTCTTCCAAACTGGTCAAGTGTGCACCCTTTGGGATTTTTGTCTGACCATGGTAAAGTTAATGGATTTCTGTTTTAAGGAAAACCTTGCAACAGTTGCAACCTTTGATTTGCTCTTTTGCATTTGAAATAACCCTGTAGGGAATATGGACTGGATGTGACTTTTCAAGTTATGGTCAATATAAATATACACAGCTGCCTAAATCTAAGGTGATGAAGATTTCTAAAACTCTCTTACTAAGTTGGTGATGCAGGTTTGTCTTAGGATGTTGTATAAAAGTTGAAGAAAAAGAGTCAGAACTGATGTTAGTCATTAGTGCATTTTACTCATACATCCTGGACATTGCTGGACTGGTGTATATTGATATAAAATGAATCCATACAGGAGCCAAACAGATATTGGATTTTCAAGGCTGATATCAATATTTCAGAAAAATGTAACATTTTTTTCGACGGATCCCTTAAATTTGGCTATTAAAGAATTGTGACCAAGAACAGGACATTTTATGGTTGGAATATAATCTTGGCGGCACTTTCTGGTAAACAAGATATGCAATGGCAACACAGAACCACAAACATCTTGGATATTTGTCTTCTGCAATCACTTAAATATTGGCTGACATACAATATAATCTGATACAGATCCATGGTAAGCTACTGATAACAGTGATATTAAAGGGGATATATCATGCATATTTCAAGGTCTATATTTATATTCGGGGGCTACTGATATATCATTGAATAATTTACAGTCCAGAAAACTCCTTATCTATATTCACTTGCAATTAGTATGAGTGATCAGTGTTCTGAGAAGATTGAAGCTTGCTCTTTTGACTTTCAGGGAGCTTTTTTATATGTTCACCTCATGTTTTGTAGATTTGGCCATGCTTAACAGACATCTGACATCCTAACAGTATACATCAGAAAGTCACATAAAGTGCAATGTCTCCTTTAAACATTTTGAATGGTATATAAAAGCTGTTGTTTATACCCTTTATAATTGCATTTATTGAGCACTAAAAGTGTACAAGTAAAATAAATCTACAAACCTACTATTTGCAAATTACCTTAATTCAAATGAGACACCATGAAGCAATTGTTTTCCTCCAATGCAATGACACAGTAAAACTGACACAGTAGAACCTCACCCCATTTTGTAAAGAAAATCATCCCTTGTTTCTGCTGTACGTTAAACAGCTTCTTAATATGCTCATTATGTGTGAAAGAGACCACATAATGTTAAAAACACCACTGTCAAGCAGTGACTATCTCAGAATATAAAATAAAAGGATTTAGTGAAGAGTCCATGATCCTTTTTTTTTCTCTTTTTTTTTTTATCAGCCCTATTGTGTAATGAGATGAAATGATTGCACAAGAGAGACATTTAAAACTGGGTTACACTGACAGTTCCCCCTGAGAACTGCTTTGACAAACATTCAAAATTTAATCTGTTTATATTTAGCTGCTTCATGATTGAATAATGCCCCCCTTTTACATGCAAAAACAACTGCAGGGTGTCAGCAATAATGAAAAATGGATACATTCAACTTCGTTACACCAAAAAGTTCCCTTCTGCATTCCTCTTTTGCAAACTCCGCCAACCAAATCCATCATTAACAACATTAAATCCATAAGACATCAACCAACCTGAGGTAGAATAAAGGGAAAGGCCAGAGGAATAGCTTACGATTAATTCCATCACTAGCTAAATCCGTTTGTAAAGATTTATGGATTTGTAATTAGCATAAACATGAAGGAGATCGATAACAATGACATTATCTCTGCTGAACTAATCGCTTTATTCACACATCAAAACAAGGCTGAGTAAATCGTTGGTTTAAAGACCTATCGTGCCTACATTGTATTTGAGTGTTGAGATACTTTGACAACAAGTTGCAACAATGGCAAGAGCCCACACAGATTTGGAATGCTTGTATCCTGGCATTGTAATCTTATGTAGAATCAAGACATTAACTGAATGAATACCAAAGTGTTTTTTCTGGGTTAAAATCTATGTTAACCATATCAGCCACAGTATTTTTATTGAGGGGGGGGTGCAAACAGATCTTCAAAGTGCAATTATTGTGCCACTTTCAGGCCTCTTGAGGTAATGAGGAATCACTGTGCCATCTTCTGGATTGCACCGCCGTGCCGCGACCGCTTTTGAGAAAATCTCTGCACCATCTCTTGATTGACACAGTGTCATCTCCTTGTCAAGCACAGCAATGGAGCTCAAGGGTTGGATTCCCTGATGCCTCTGAGCCTGCGGAGAAATGCCAGGGAGCCGACAGGCACTTGTGTTTTTAATAGAAACTGGTCAAAAAAAGATCTGTCATTTCCTCATTCACTATTTGGGTGACTTTTGCAGGCCATTAGGATTAACTTTTGCTACCGTGCCGCCACAAAATTATCTGAGGCATCCACCGACATGAGTCAGTGCACCTGCTTTACAGGAGAGCTCCATTTTCAGATAATTATTAATTGTAAGGAATGACTTGCAAATGTTATGCACGAGCATCTGTCTGCATTTACATATCACAGTGTGCATGTGTGTGTGTACATGTTGATGCATGTAGCACACAGACTGTGCAAGGGACCAGATAAATTATGTCTGTGGACTGTTGATTAATGAGCTTACCATGCCGAAGTTGTTTCACCTTGTTTTCATAAATTTGTGTAAACTAAATGACGAGGAACATGAGGCAGAGATATAGCAAGTGTGTGTGTAGGCATGAGGTTTTCGGAGACAGGCGAAGTGAGAGAAAGAAGTAGGTGGGTGAGTGAGTGAGTGTGTGTGTGTGTGAGTGAGTGAGTGAGTGAGTGAGTGAGTGAGTGAGTGAGTGAGTGAGTGAGTGAGTGAGTGAGTGAGTGAGTGAGTGAGTGAGTGAGTGAGTGAGTGAGTCACAGAAAATTAGACCCTTGATCATGAAGTACAGTGTATGCAAGTACAGTATTTCACCCTCAAATAGGAGTCACTCCATCCATCTCTTCCTCTGCTATATAAGAGGCTATTTCACCACATAATGTTTGCAATTAGGTCTTGGCCATGAATAATGTTTAATTTATTATCACAACAGCTGCCAGTGTTTGAACAAGAAATGCATCAGTTAGTGAATTTGTGAGAGAGCTGATTTCAAAGGGAAAAATTTTCACATCTTCTTATGTTGTATGTATTTAAAAACCTCTCTGTTGTCATATAAAGGTTAGACAGTGGGATATGCAGTTCAATTATCACATTCATGTCTGTCAGTTTAGCATTAGCAATGCTCCCTGTGCTTTAATCACAGTGACATAGTTAGGCTATATATCTTTGCAAGTTAGAACAAAAAAACAAAAAAAATCTCTTCTAAAGTTTCCAGATCTTGTAGTTAGATAAACCTTCCTTAGTTTCATGTCAATTTGCAGCATACCCTCTTGCAAGGGTGTGCAAAAAATGTTTCCAGCAAAGCGAAATCCATCTCTGGTTCAGCTATCTTCCTCCATGATGAAGATTTTCTCGACTTGTTGGAGAGGAGGGCTCTCAGACGAGATAGGAGGCTGTGGCGGACGGCCATGAACTTGGCTGCGTTTGCTGACTCAGAGTAGGACATTAGCATACAGCTGCCATTAGCCAAGCTGCAGCTGCTACGGATGCCTTCCTTAGTTTGCTAAAAGGAAGAGATAGTATGTCGGGCTAACAGAGGGTTCATAAGGCGTGTGCTCATGGTCCACAGAGACCTTTGCAGACATATTCTCCTTGATTTGATGACTAATAATGTGTGCTTACGTGAAACAATGGTCTGTTCTATGAATGACATGATATATAACACAAAGAAGGTGTGAATCCTGTAAATACAAAAAACACTTCCAGGCTTGTACACACACATTCAGACAAAAACATAAATTCACAGATTTTAGGGAATATGCTCTTAGCAAATAGTTTCCTTTGACTGTGCCTTTTGAATTGATTTCTTTTTTTCCCCCAGTCCACTCTGAGAGAGTCATCTTTTCATGTCTAGTTGAGGCTGAATCACATTCTGTCAGGGTTGAGGTGATGTTGCAGGCAGATTGCTTATCCGTCAGGATCACAGCAGACACAAACAGGTTGCTGATGCTGCTGCTTAAACCTGTCTCAGTCAGGCCTCAATCATCAAATCTGTCCCTGTCTCCCGTGATATATAGACAGCATTGCATTTGTCTCCCTCTTCCCCTCCAAGCTGAATTCCTGACCAATCCTGTGCCTGGTTATCGGGCCATCATAAAGAATGTATGACAAGACCTTAGAGCAGTGAGGGATGGCTTCGGTGAAGCCGGTAGGGCTGGTGAAGATGGAATAACGCAGGTGTGGCGGCACATGGCAGCTTGACTTACGGCCTCGATCCCTTTCACAAGCACCTTGAAATCTCAGAGTGTGGACACTGTTTGAGAAGTTGTTGAAATGAACATGAATAGATCGAATTTTCATAATCCAGTGGCTATTAAAGTTGAAGGAGGAAGGTCAGATAAATTCGGATTTCAATTTAATATCCCCACCAATTATGCAAGTTTCGCAAATTAAATGTTCTCAGCAGAATTCTTATTTTTGAACTCATTAAGATTTGAATAAGGCTACTTACTCATTATTTCTCTCAAACACTGAAAATGTTCAACTTCCATTAAAAAGATTTTTACAGTTTTAGATTTATAATTTCATTTTGTCTGACCACTGGAGATGGGTTACATACAGCTCACCCGTTTAACAGAGAGGTAGTTTCCTCAGAAGGTGTTGATTGGTCATAGTCGGAAAACCTCAATCTACAATTTCTCTTCACATATTGTTGTCTCAAGAGATGAACCTCAGACCAAGATCAATACAATCGGCAGAGTAGTGACGCCAAAACTAATTAAGATCGCCGGGGTGGCACAATGGTACCAATCTGTGCTGGGTGGGCCCAGTGTCAGCATGGGCTCCCGCAAGGTTATTTTTCTTCCATTGTTTGAGGCTTAGAGACACCTCCATAGGGATCCCTGCAGCCAAGACACTATTAACTGTCTAAGGTTTTGAACAATCACACTCTCCCTCTCTCATTTCTTGTAAAGGTCCCTCTTCAATTAATCTCAGAGCAAAATCTTTTTATGCTGTCCTGTATGAACCTCATGAAAAGAGATTTTTTTCAAAGAAGCTTGTGAACAGGTCGGCCATCAGCGTAGAAAGAGGGATTATGTCATACAGAGTAAACTGGGGGAGAAAGGATGCTGCCGGTTGGCTCTGATTATGTCCAGATAATGCAGTGTTGTCACGTCTGACAAAAAAAGTGTGAGCACAGTCCATTCACTGGCTGATTTTCACATCTCAATTTAATCCAATTTGTAGATAAATTAAACACCTCATCCATGAGTATAGTTGAAACGTGCAAATGGCATGAATCACACAGTCAATATGAGGAAATTAGGAGTGACGCACAGTTTACAAAAAACACATTGGTGCTTCTTTGAGGATGTAATTACATGCAGTACGAGAAATGTGTGTAATTACAATATTACATGATGATGTTTTATCTTTTAAAAAAAGTCATTAGGATTCATCTTCTGCGCACCAATGATATTGGTGCCAAAGTCCAATGCACTGCTTTCAATCGTTATCAAGACAATTCACTAAAAAACATAAATGTCAACCTAGAGGAAAAGTCAGGAGATCATCAAAGTCAATAGGCTTCATCATCTGAGGACAGAAAAGGGCTGTACAAAAAATTATATTGATATCCATTTTATAGTTAAGGTTAGGGTTAAATAGAGATAGAGATGTTACAGTTTGGATCAAAGTGGTGGGCCAACTGACATCGCCATCTGTAGACCTGAGCTGTTAGAATTCACTCTTTTCCAAAGGAAAATAAAATGCTCCATTTTGATGTACTTCCTGTTATTTGTTGGCACATAGCTTATTTGATGGTCAAACAGCTTTGGACTTTTCTTAGACTATTGAAAGTATGTTGAGGTTTCTCATTTTTCTATCATGAACACTTTGAAATTGTATGGACGTATATTGTTAGAGGGTTTTTTTTCCACAAGTGAAATTATTAGAAGAAGAAAAAGCTGGAGCCTGACATTGAACCACAACAATGTTGTAGGGAGAATAACATAACATCTAACCCAAGCCACTGCTGTTTATAACCATTTGCTGAACTTAAATGAGGACAGGAAGAAAATAGTGTGTTCAACATGGAATACTGCAACAGGAATCATCAATTTTCACTTAATTTATGTTCACGACATGCAATTTGCATTTAATAATCTGCACTCCTTTCACAAATGTTTAAATGTCCCTACTTGTTAAGCTGCCTTAACTGCTAAAATGATTTTTACTGATAAGACTGCAATTTGTTGACAGTAAATCTTATTTCCAAAGTTAATCATCATGCAGAAAGATACAGAACGACATTTACAAATCACTAACCTGCAGTACCATGGAGATGAGACGAATTGAAAGTAAATTGGAATGTCTATCGACTGTGTTATAAACTTAGAAATTAACCTGAAAATGCCTCAGTTAAAGCAGTCGGAACAAAACAAAACAAAACCAACAATAACAGATTGTGTTTATTTGAAACTAATAGGAAATATTATAACCCTCTTTAACCAACCTTGCTTACATGTAATCAGCTCAAAATAACCTTGAAAAATGCAAACAAGGCAATTGTGTTGGGGTGATTAATTCATTTCTGAATTACTGTGCCTGACTGAGTGTGGAACACAGTAAGATTAATTTTGTGACTTTATGTATTTTGCAAAAGTGCTTTTGGAGTGCAAAGATGAATGCTTATTTGGTTAAAACAGCCAAGATATAATGTTACTCTCTGGTCCGAGCAGTGTATTCTCTCTCTCTCTCTCTCTCTCTCTCTCTCTCTCTCTCTCTCTCTCTCTCTCTCTCTCTCTCTCTCTCTCTCTCTCTCTCTCTCTCACTCACTCTCTCTCTTTCTCTCTGTCTCTCTCTCTCTTTCTCTCTCTCTCTCTCTCTTCCTCTCTCTCTCTTTCTCTCTCTCTCTGTCTCTCCTCTCACAGTCAAAGTTGTTTTAAAGTCAAATGGATTGTAATAGGAATCTGAGATGCACTCTGTTCCATACTCTGAGGATTAGGTAATGTGTAGAACAAAAGAGTTATGAATAATTTATTGGCCACTGCATGCATTGCGGTCATACACATACAAGTGTTAGTTTCCAAATCAGTGTGTGACACTCTACATGTGTTTTAAGGAAGGACCGCTTCAGAGGTTTTTATCTAGACCTTTGACCAGTTAAATTGTATGCATAGCACAAACCAATGTTCACACAAACCTTCCTCATATTTAGCTAATCTTGCTGGTGCTGGTTTAAATGCAACATCCACTACCTTCATCAGCAAAACAGTGGGAACTCAAGAAGCATGTCTTTGATATTTTCTGAAAGGGTTAGTGCTTTTATAAAACATTTAATATGTCCCTCCCTATCTCAAAAGTTTTAGATTCTCTTCTGCTCATGTTCATCTGCAACTTGCATCCTCACAACATTAATAATTAAAGGATACATTTTAAGGACATTCCTCATCATCACACATCGGGAAAACTGCAACTGTCCACAGTTGCAGCAACCCAGAACTGCTGAGCAATGTAAAAAGCAGTTTCAGTTTCATGTGATTGATTTTTTTCAGTTGATTTGACAAAACACTTTTGCTGTGTGGAGAAAAGCTACATTATGATATGACTATAGCTCCCCAGGCCACTTTGAGGTGTTTCTTTTTCCTTTTTTTGTACTTGAAGAAGCACTATAATGGGGACTTCATCTTTTTTCTTTTGGGGCTATTCTATAAAAAGGTGCCAGTGTCTGAGGTCCCAGTGGTACCTATTACGGCAACCTAGAAGTCATTAATCACGGACGAGTAAGCATTTCAACGTAGCATCCGCCCAGAGTTTCCAATAGCCATTCATTAGCAGTTTCCACCGCCATCTCTTTTCTTAGCATCTGCCCCCTCCTTTCCATCGCTCCCACCTGGACTCTACGGAGTTGGTCCTTTTCTTGCTGACATACCTGCTTTTTATTTCCTGTGTTATGTAAAAACTATGGGAAAAGGGTGCGCTCATTGTTCAAGCCTTTTATGTTCTTTAGTGTAGAAAATATCTTAGGATAACCTTTGCAAAAGTTCTCAATTTCTTTACTTTTTCTCATCTTTCTGAAGTTGTTGTTCATTAGGAAAGTCTGCTGTCATACATAACATAAGGTATTTATGTTAGAAGCACTGTCTTCTGGAAACTGACAACTTACCGCCTGTAATTGCATTAGTCTATCTTGGATTGTAGAAAGGACTACTGCAGCAGTAAGCTAGATGCTGTCGAAATAGTCCATTCTGAATTTAAAAAGCTAAACTACTTTGAAGTTGTCATAAGAATTCAGAAAGATAATAACCAAACCTGTCATTCTGAACCTACTCTTCCCATCTCTAAAAACATTTGTGCTCAGTTTTTATGTGCTGCTTTTTCATTGCATTCAACATGAGAAAATAATCTGTCAAACATCATGTAATAGAATGGCCAGTGGGGAAATTATACCCATTATTAATGGTCTCCACGATCTCTCAAGGGCTTTCTATTATAATTATTGACTTTTCCCTTCTGGTCTCATACACAGTTTTTTGCATTTAATTAGAGTCAGGTCAGCATCTGGTATAGTAGCTGAAAAACTGTCCACACACTGAAAACCAAAGAAGAATTCATGTTGTGGTTGGTGAGGTTTTTGTATCACAGTTAGTGAAACTCAACAGCAAGAGTGTTCATGAGAATTTGTGCTAAGTGTATTTTAAAGCATGATACAAGTTATAATTAAATCTCAGTTTCCCCAAGACCTTCAAACTCTCTGCCTTGACTACAAATATCCTCGTCTGTTTTTATAAACAAACCAAACTGGGCCATTTAAAGAAAATATGGTGGGAAAAGTCTCATCTAAATTTAGGGAAGTTTGTATCGACACAAAAGAGAAGCCAGTGTTTTCACTGACGCACTTGATTGCCCAAGAGGATGATTGTTGTCCCTCCACTCATTGTGAAGACCAATTTTACCGCCAATTACCGCAGGAGGTGGGATAAAATCATTCCATATCAGGCAAAAAACCTTGACCTTAAAACTTGTTTCACATTGACTTTGTCTGCAATTTTCTCCATAATTTTGAATAGTTCTCACAAGCCCCTGTAAACGCTGTCATTTAAAATCATTGTTAAACTGTAAAAACTAATTATCAGATTGGCCTTAGATGGTAAGATATTTTTTCTCAAGAAATGGAGCATCAAGCATTTTAAAGATATCCAAAAACCTGTCAACACAAACTTGAGTGATTTAGCTTTCTGCAGTGATTGATTAGGTGCAGCTATCTGCCTGCTCATTGATATGCAGCAGAGATGAGAGTAACTTTCTCCCCAAAATAATTTGGCCACAATAACAGTGAACTTCCCAACCTTACTTAATATCAATCACCTAAAGAGGGGTAAACCAAAGTGCTGATCAGCAGATATGCTTGGAGATCCCTCCTCCTCAGCTTACCTTATGTCATTTAGGACATTAACCCTGAGAGTAAGATTTCCCTCGGCAGCAACCTAAACAAAATGATTGCTAATCATTTGTTGTCTGCTCCCTGGAAGACTGTGGGTGTAAGTCTGCATTGATTAAATGGCAAGACAGACAGAATGAGAGGGAGCAGCCTCCTTCACTTGACTAATGCAGATGACGGGTAAAAGTGTGACAGACAGCAGAAATCAGCTAATATAAGGTCACCGGTAGATGAGGCTCCAATCACATACATTTATAACTTATGTGCTAAATTTATGGGTGGGGGTTTGTGAGAAGATTGATGGGTATTTTTTGTCTCTTGACACCATCAGTGAACCGTTATTTCTAATTTATTGCAGTTGACTTACACATGATATGACACTTAACTTGGATTTCTTGTATTCATTCTATAATAATGCTACTAACAATATAATTATTACTAATACTAATATTACCCTGTCAGACAAAGTTAAGACTTACATGATTTGAACTTTGAAGTTTCTGCGTGATTAAGAAATCAAAGGTAAATGCCCCTGTGGCCACATAAAGAATGGCAGATCCATTACTCATATCCTGGAACAAAATTAATAGGCCAAAGTCTACCATACTGTGGGTGCCTGAGTAATGCAGGGTCTTGGCTGCTGGTACGTCTCAGAACAGAAGCTAACAGTACTTGCCAATTCCACGATAAATATCAAATAGTCTGGCAGCACATTTTGGAAATTGAGCTCCATGATGGAGTGGAAATTGCCATCGGGCTGATGCATTGTTAAAGACAAGCGTGAACAGCTGGTGGCCTTTTCCAAGATAATCCAACTCTTAATGTTTTTGGACCTTGCGCTCATTGTAAGTGGTAGAGCTGGGTTTCGTTTAAAAAATGACAAAACCAGAACCAATACAAGTACCCTTAAAGTGATACCCTATCCAACTGAGTATTTCATTCGATACCTTTTTTTCTAATTCATTTGATACCCATCATGTGAGCGGAAGCATTCAGTTGCATAAAATCCCATCACTCCTCCCAATCCATTAAATCACATTAAATTGAAGAATGCTTGCTGTGATTGGCTGCAAGCAAAACCATATAAATAGTCATTATTTTCTAGATCTGGGTGCAAAAAGATTGAATGCAGGTATCTTTTGGAGAACTTTCGATGTTACTTCGTACTGGGTTATTTCTGTTGATACCTTAATGGTATCAAGTACCAGACCGAGTAAGCACCCTTAACATTTCATCATCATAATAAAATTCCCCTCCATGGTTTTTTAATGAAAAAAGATTTCATTCACACGCTGACTTTATACGCCGAAACATGCTCACCATGCAGGACAGAAAGCCAGAAACAATTTAGACAAGGAGTCTAGGAGTCTGCATGTATGCAGAATCTTAACTACTGCTCCATTAACTCACAGTAATGATGCATGCCATCCTTCTGTTTCCCTGTTGGTGATTTCAAGATGGCACACTGTTGCGTGCCGTATGCCCTCTCTCATTCTGGCCACAACTCAAAGCCTCACATTTGGAACAGAAAGAGCAAAACTATTAAAGGTGAATCTGAACTGTGGTGAACAAAATGGGCTGCACTGTTAGGGCTCACTGTTTGAGTGAGAGAAAGGCAGAGAAAAGTTTGTGTGAAAACCCACTGTAGCTTTTTTTTTTTCTTTTTTTTTAAACTTGTATTGTGAAGTATATTTGTTTGCAGCCCCTTTGGAAGGCTCACAAAGCCCGCTTGACAACTGAAGACATGTTTTCTTTATGTGAGAATCAGCCTCTGTGATATGCAGGGAAAATGCTATTTTTTACCCCCAACCGTTGTTTATGGGAAGCAAGTGTCAAAAACTACTTTAGTTTCCAAAGCGACACTGATAAAAGTAACAGTATGAAAAGTGCATGCTCTTATTTTCGATCACTCGGTGGTGTATGAGAATTCAAAATTTACTTGTGTGATTCTGGAAGTCAACTTTCTGCTTTGAAGTGTGAATGTGCAAAATGCATGCAACACTCAACAGAAGAAAGCAGATGGATTTCTCAACTGAATTAGCCCATTATTAAATTATATCAGCACTATGAGTTGCGAGGTATACATCCTAATTACTATTCTTTTGAAAATACGGGTATTATTCATGATTTACACAAAATGGAGGATGATGTTGAGAATGAATGTGCTTCCTAAACTCATTGTACAGTATTAGTGTGGAGCCTCCCCTGGGCCTGGGGTCAGGAAAGAAAGAAAAGATCCATGTGTAAAGTTGTACATTCGGTTTAGAATCTGTGTGCACAGTTTATAAACTGTGCACACAGATTCTTAATTAGTGCCCTCAAATTATGAATACATGCAGTGTAATGACATAAACTCTGCAGCATGAGAAGATGTCACAGCGCTTTTCCTTTGAAATGTGATTTTGTGAATATAAGACAAAACATACAAAAAGTGTAATACAGTGTGATATAATATTGTATGAAATATAGATTAATCATATATGATACAATAAAATACTGTTCAAACTATAGCATAGTATAACAGATGAGAGGGCACGGATTATGAATGCAAAAGTATGGTTTGTAAACTGCGTGCACAGAATTTACAACAGTACAGATTTACATATGGATCTTTTTTTTCTCAACTGACCCAAAGGGAGCTCCGTGTAGTGGTTGTACAAGACTACATAATGAATATTTGGAGTATATTCTTAAGTAGGGTCATTTAATTATTTAATTTATCCATCAGTTATGAAACTGAACTTCAGGCACTGTCTTCAACATTTATAACTAGCGGTTCAGCTCAAGAGAAAGGACAAATTGCCTCTTTTCAAAATGTGACTTTTCAATGCCAATATCCTATTAAACATAATGTACCCTGAGAGACTGTTCAGTGTGACTAACCTCCTTGTGCTTCTTCACAACCTCTTCAGATACAGTCTCCGCTGTATGGTTTCTGCTTGAGCTTTGTGGATCCATGCAGCAATTTGTGCCTTCTCTATCTACTGAGCTAGTCCTCCAAATACAGTTTTCCCTCCTAAGATAAGGACTGGATAATACATTTGTTGTGTCAGTTCCTGGAATTACCTGACTCTCCTATTTGTCTCTGACTGTGGTTCTAGATACTTTTCTGGATGGCCCTGCTTATCTCTTGCTTTGTAATTAATAACCAGTGGTAGTGTGCTTTCAACCTTCCTGACACTTATTTTATCTGGATGTTTAGCTTAATGTTGACAAAGGAATTACATTTTGCCCTTTTGACGTTAAAAGGTTAATATGTGCATGCGCAATAAGATTTTCAAGATACTTGGTTCCCTTATGAAGTGACTGAGTTGTTTGTTTTTGGCAAAAATGAGTGGGAGAATTAAAGCATTATTGATAATTATAATAAAATAGTATTAATTCAAATTATTTTGTGAAAACATTAGTCACTCATAGTGGTGAACCTACAAATATCACCCAACTGTGCAGCTTTACAGAACTTAGTCCTTATATTTAACAGACAAAATGTGTTATTGCTTTCCATAACGACCCATGTGACCATAAGATAAGCAATCTTATCAATCAATTTGCCATCCTACCCAACAAAGATTTTCAACTAGTATTATCACAGTAATATATTTGTACAGTTAAACAATAACCAATATGACATTGTAGATGCAACAACAATGATTCCATTACAGCATTCAATGTGAATAGTCAATACTAAAGGACTTAAGAACTTTTACAAGAAGAATTTACCATAGGGAGCCAAACAATGTTAAGCATCACTGAGCTGTAACATCTAATTACCAGGACCTCTGAAGTGTATTGAATTTGTCAACCCATTGGAAAATGCTGTTTCCAGTGTTCAGTGTCTGCACCTTTACAACAGACCAACTTGTTTGACCTTCCCTCAGAAAAAAAATCATTTGGTCCTCAACCAAAATCTTCCATATCAAGGAGAGGGAAAAATCGAATCCAGACACAGTGGTCATCATTTAGACGGACAATATCTACACATCAGTAACAGACTGTTCTACCCTACAGTTCAACCTTTTTTCTTTCCAAAGAAACTCATGTAGAAAACAAGATATTGCTTGAATCTAAGGTCATGTATCCTTTTTGCAAGCGATTTGTAAGTATTGCATCAACCAACCTCCCATTATCTACAAATACATTATTCACAAATGAACATGTAACCAGGCAAATCAACCCACCCTCTGACCTAGCACCCTAGATATCAGCTTCAACCGCTACCCTGTGTTACCTGGGGTAACACTCAGCACAAATTGTTGTTATATTATTGGAACATCCTGGAGCCTGTCAGAGCTGCTTTCAAATGACTGCTTTCCCTGCTGCGTTTGATGTAAGACTTGTCACTCTAGCATCCAAAGTCTAAACTACAGGCTGATGAAGTATGTTTTGATACATATAAGCAGTGACGGCTGGTGGTGATATTGGGTAGGTGGGCAAACAAATGCATTACACCCTTCAATAGTTCACACTGCAGCAACAGCAACAGCAACAGCAGCATCACATTCGAGATACCAAGTTACAGCAAGTGCTTTAGTACAACACTATAGATAAGTACCCACAAGAATGGCAAAATGCCCAAATAAACTCTCTCTGTATCTGTTTTTCTCTTTCTCACACACACACCATTTGATTACTTTTCTCTGTGCACATTAGCACATGCCGTCTTCTAACAAAAACAAAATATGCAAGAATTATGTAATTATAGGCTATGACAGCACAGAATGCTGTAGCCTATAAAGTCAGAAAAGGGTCCACCCACAGAAGTTACACTACAAAAACATGTTCCAACTGTAACGACTGCCAATACATACTGCAACAGTTTTTATCACAACTGTTTTGCAACACATTGTGTCGGACATCGTGTCCCGAATATAACAATTTGGTAACCACAGCAAAAATTGTGGTCATTATAGAAGACAGACAGAGTATATGTAGACAGGAGGGTTGAAGGAAATATGTGTGGAGGTCTTTTAGGGCCTACATTATTTGAAAAGAAGCTCACTCGACTTTTCTGGGAAGCAAACAGATTAATCATCATGTCATGGAAGTCCAGTCATTTTTGGATGAAGTCCTGCTCAATAGACAGCATAGCTATAGTTCAGTCTATCCTGTCTCAAAGTACTTCAGAGAGATGATTTGATCCTTTTAAGGGTATCGAAATCCCTTTCTGATTCTGCCAATGTCATGGAGCTTTTGATCGCTATATGTGTTAATTTCAATGTTTCAGTGCTCTGAAGATTGTTCTCAGTGAATATCCTCAAAAGTGACAAGTGTCAAACTATAACCCTGTAATCTCGACACTACTTTACATCACTATCAGCTGACCTTTCAGTTTCTCTCTGCAGATTATTGAGAAATGTTCACTTCTAATGTCCAGCTTCTTCTGCGGTCAGCTTGTCCTTCAGTTCAGTTACAGAGCAGGAAAAAATCCCCAGGGCCTGTCTAGTTGTGAGAGAATCCATGGTTTGTTTTTGAAGAATGCTGTATAGAATATCAACATGCATGAGGGCAGAGTGGGGAAAAAGATAAAAAGAAAAGAAAGTTAACATCCTCCAGCAATGTGGACAGGCCGTGGGCTTGTTGGATTGACACACTGTCCCAAGACTGATAATTCTGGATCTTTTCAAGACACTGTTTCAAAGTGTCTTCATGTTCAAACACGGAGTGGACAGTGTAGTTATTCAAGTTCCACTTTGTTTGTCCCGATGCAAGAATCCCCACTGCCACCCACTTCATTCAGGACTTGGGAAAAAGCAGTGGTGGGAAGAGTGCTGAGTAAAAGTACAGTTGCTCCCATTGAAAATTGCTCAAATGAAAGTAAAAACTACAATCTGACAAACCAACTAAAGTAAAAGTATGAAAGTATTTGGTCAGTAATCTACTCCAAGTACAAGTTACTTTGTGTTTTAACATTGTTTAGTGAGTGCTGGGCCAGCGATCTTCCCAAGTTGTTTGATGCAATTTCAAGTCAAGTTGCAAGTGTCAAGTTTCTGGTCAAGAGTCTCAAGTCTCTATTCTAGCATAATAAGTCTTACATCCACTGTGCATCAGATTGGATATAGCCACTGTTTAACATGGTTATTTCTAATGAATGCACTTTGCTTTGCATGTCTATTATTTATTTGTATCTACATGAAGGTTTTAATAAGATCAAGAATAAGAATATCATACTCTCTGGCTGCCTTGTCTACTATTGTTGCCTGTATCTGTTGTTCTTGATATGGGCATGAAGCCAACCAAACTACTTGCTTTATATGATTTGCCTTCTCTAGTAGCACAGACACCCAACACAATATAATTATTCCTAAAGCATCTATGAACACAATCTTTACAAATAAAATATTCATTGTGGCAAACACACGGGGAGCAGCCCATTGTTGAATGAAGTAGGGTAAGTCCATATACAGAGGGAGACCTGTGTGTCACATGTTAAGCCCGACTGCGCTGCTTCATTCACCCATATTTGCCTTCTCCCTATGCTTCTAAAAAATGATTGTTTCTTGAATAAATAACAACTGGTAGCCTACTGAGTGAAAGCCAAGATCAGTTTCACCGAAGACATTCTCTTTAATGAATTCACCATGGGGCATCCCTATAAAAGAGATATCAACCATTGTGAATAAAAGAAAAGAAATTGACTAATTTCCAACTAAATAAAGACATGCTCTATGCAACAAGAAGATTCTGTTAACATATCAGTGTGTAGCCAACGTTTAGTCTGCATAGACTGAATATGCTTTTGAAACACCATTAATGGAAAGTGAAAGTATTTGAGGCTACCAGTGGCAGTGTGCATTTACTGGATTTAAGTTACATTAGAAGAACCAAACCTTAATTTGATATGGTGTTTGCCTGATTTTCTCAATTTTTGCACGTGCCCAGTTTGTTAATATCTGTTACAAGCACATTTCTCTTTGTATCACAACGGAGACCGGTTAAAGGTCTCCTGTGTAACCACGCACACAAAGCTTGGATGACAGCTTATTCCGGTTAATGTATCAAAATGCATCATAGATAACAGACTATTTGTAAGAAAGGTTTAAATGGAAAATGTAGCTAAGTTAAAAGTACATTACAGGCCCAAAACATACTCAAGTAAAAAGTAAAAGTACAGTTTTAAAAGCAATGTGAAAAGTTACAGTTCTTAAAAAGAAACAAAAAACTTGTAACGAGTTACTACCCAACCCTGGAAAAACAATGCAAAGGCTGAGATGTTGGCAAAAAAGATTCTGACAGGTGTCAGAGATGAGCAGGCCTGCTACATAATAAGGTTTAACTTGATACAGATAGCAGTGCACAAAGTGCGTGTGAGGGAACATTTCTTTTACTCTGACCTGTAAGCCTCATTACAGCTGACACATCATAAGTCTCTGCAAGCAGTTTGTTTTCCCATTTATATGGCTGGAGCTTGTCATCAGGAGTTTTTCGAGTCCCACCACAGTTCTGTTCACTAACGGGGACGAACAGAGAAATCTCTACACAACAAAACCTTCAGTGATGTACCTGAGCACAACATGTGCCACATCAGTTGTCTAAGCAGCTTGCACAGCCACAAATGATCAAAATGAATTTAGCCCAAACGATGAGCGAATCAAGAGGGCGTTCCATGACACCTGTTACTCACTACTCACAACACTACGGGGATGAATGGAAGCTGGTGCTGCTGTGTTTAGGCTGTGTTTCTAGTGATTATTTGGTGTTGTTGCTCTCCTAAGTTCCACCTAAATATAAAACAATTTATTCAGTTTTTTAGCATTTTCTCATCTTTGATGTAAAAGAAAGGGAGGGCCCCTGTTAGCCCTGTTATACTATCTGTCCATGCATATGAGACAGAAAAGAGGATAATATTCCAAACTTCTTTTCATGGAACAGCTTTTAAAACTCAGGTAGCTTTGATTGAAAAGATGCAGTAGCGAACCTGTGCTCCATATCAGAGCTGAGAATAATGTGCAGCAGGAGGCAGAGAGACACTGCATCAGGGACACAATTTACATCATGACACTGTCAAGTTGGAGCCTCAGAGGTGTTACATCTGGAGGTGACTTGCACTGCGAATTCTAAAATTATGTGCACATATATTTAGAATATTATCATCAAGTTCATTCTTTGCAGATCTCTGAAGCAAGAAAATCGTAGGTACATGCAAATCACTGGGAAAAAGAGGTGGAAAGTGTAAGTAATTTATTACAATGATAATTTTTTTGAGATAATAGTATTTCGAAAGAGCACAGACGCACAGGCAGTGATGATATTTAGGTTTAATGGTTTAAATATCTTAACAATATTGAGTGCAAAGGGCATACTAATGGGAACATGCTGCAAAATGTGTAATTGATTATTTAATATGTGTCTAAGAAGCAGCAGTTATGCTCATTTACACATTAAAAAATCTACTTTTTAATGTCAAATCTGCCCATATGATGAAACTATCATTAAGGAAATGCTACTAATATTACCATCATACTTTTATTTTTTTCTTGTGAGAACATCAAGCCTCCTTTTGAGGCTTTCCTGCTCTGTTCTTGATTCAACAGCCGATTTAACATTCGACCCAGTTTCTGCGAGGTTCTCCACTGGGACACAACCCAGAAGTGTCATACAGCAGAACCAGAATAATAAGGCCCTCACTCTAGAAATGAAAGCGAACGATACCCTGTTAATCCTCAATAGATTAACATACAGACGCAGCATCTTTCTGTATGGGTGATCTGCTTGTTTAGAAAGCACACACTGTCGCCAGCTTGCATTATTGCAATCGATGCAGATGAAAAATAATAGTAATCCAATACACACACATCTCTCTTTTGAAGGCTAATTATGCGCACCCTGCCCCTTGAATGTTAGTTTGGTATGGAAATGACAGCCAACAATTTCATGCGACCCTTAGGAATGTAATTAGTATTATAATATAATGTAATTAGTCTTACCATGCCATGTAATCGCACAAGGCTTGGAATATCAATAGTTAATATGCAAACTGGATCACAAACAACCTGATTAAATTTTCTAACTTACTTTCAAAGAGCTAGTAGCAGTCTGCCAGCAGGTCTCACAGGGAATTTAATGTTTTTACTGAAGTTAGTGAAGTACATATTGTCTCTGAAGTGAATTTCAGCTGGCACAATTCTAATTATAGGAATGCTGATATTGACAATGTAGTCTTCAGTATGTGTTTAACCTAAAGTCAAGAATCCGAAACATTTAAGGCAGTGTTGTACTCTTCTGTCCTTGTGGCTTAAATGGTGTGGTAGCATATTTTAGATTCATAGAGTCTGTCCTCCCGAGAAAAACAACAGCATCAGTCATTTCACCAAATGCCCCAGAACGACATATGTTTACGTTCAAGCGACAAAGCCCTCTAGTGTAGGAATTATGATTCTTTTCCGTCTGGAGCAAAAGAGGAAGTCAGGTGACATTATTGTACAGTGACAAAGTCCACAGAGGGAAGGGTTGGTGTGGATGGATGGGTCCACAAAAAATTGGACTTCAGACTTTAATACTTATGAGAAATAACGTTTTCAACAGTGATTTGTAATGATCTTTTGACTAGGCAGTCTGTTGGATCAAAACATGCTTTTATGTGTCTTTCTAAGGGGCAGTTAAAACAACATATTTTGTTCTTTAATTTGAAAGACTTGTCATAACTGGCTAAAGGCACAGAATTTAATGTTGTGATAGCTACCACAGAAAGACACTGTACTGGAGAGCAGTAATTCCCAACCTTGTCTGACGTACCCCCACAGCCCTGTCAATACTCCCACGCATCAACACCATCCATCATGGTCCAAATGTGTTAATGTAAATTTGAGTTTGAATTTGTTCTACCACTTGAACTGCCAGAGGTTTTCTTTTTAGGTTTACTAATTTGTCCTTTACTTTTAGCTCATTATTTGAACCCTTTATCCATTACTTTTAGCTAGTCATTTCAACCATTGATCCACTAAGGCCCACTGAAAGCGATAATTGACAAGGCTCATTTGACACACATCAATTGTTGCTCCTATGGCGCACTGCAGGCATTAGGTTTTAAATGCCAACACCACAGAACCAACACAGATTTGTCCTTTTGTTCGTTGTAATAACTGCTGCATCAGTTGGATGCAATGAATGAATGAAAAGGATAAATGCAGAGGAAAACCAAACATTTGTTTCCACAGTAAATCATCTGTTGAGTGTTTGATGGTTGTTTATTTGTGCTGTAGAACGTAACTATTTATCCATTACTTTTAGCTAACTATTTGAAGCATTTTCCCCTTACTTTTAGCTAAGTATTTGAGCCATCTATCCTCCTTTTAGCTATTTCAAACAGGTGCCCATTACATTAGCTATTTTAACTATTTCTCCATTAGTTTTGCATTGTATCAACCACTTATCTGTTTATACACTGGTTGTCGCTATCTATTTCAAATATTTATGTGTTCTTTTAGCTAGCTGTTGGCCCCATCTGGCTAGCTAGCTTGCTAGCTAGCGAGCACTTGTAACATATCTTCTGTATCTTATATGCTGTTTTAATATCTTATATTCTGTATTATAATATTTATTTCAACATCAAACTCTTTTTGTCTGACTTAATAACATGATGGGAGGCTTTCTTCTCAGTTCTTTGTTATTATTCATCTTGATGTGCAAATCATCCTAATGTGCAGAACACATAATGAGGCTAATAAATCCTCTTAAAGCTTGTTATGATGTTTTAATCATGTCTCCAGTGCGCTCATATTTGATACAGTCACTGCGGCTTAAATAAGAGTGAAAAAAGTTTTTAATGTTAAAACTTTTTGTGTCACTGATGTGAGTGTGAAGTGACACATATTCTTCTCTCAAGTGTGTAAAAATGGAGAAAAAAGTCACTAGGTGTTAAGTAAATGATGTATATAAGATCCATGCATGAGCTCCAACAACCCTCTCTGTTATCTAGGGCAGCTTGCTGTAAATTACACTGCCTCAGTAGTTGTTTTGAGTGTCTTTGAGAGAGCGTTCCTCTCTCCAAGCATGTTTCCGCTATCCAGTCTCCAAAGTGTTACAGCCATAATTAGCCTAGATTAATGAGGAGGCCACTTCAAAATGAAATGTATGAATAATAAAGGTGTTGTTATACAAACACTGTTTGCATTGCAACTAACTGAATACCCCACCACCACCCTCCCCTTCCAAAAATTCACAAAAAATGCGTTGGTTTCTCCATTCTGGGCTACTGTAGAAACACACAGAGGTGCAACATGGTGGCCTCCATGGAAGAGGACCCACTTCTTATGTAGATATAGAGGGCTCATTCTAGGTTACAAAAATACAAAAAATCTTATTCTAATAAATATAAGTTTGTGCCACTAAATTCGACACACGCTGACTATTTGTGCCAGTGAATATTGATGAAGGGAAGACAACACTTTATTTCCTCCTCTTCGTGTCATACAGGTAACAGACTGTATTTATAAGTGACAGTTAAGAAGCCACATAAATCCCACCAAATTCTCTTTTTTATCACTAGAAGGGAAAAGACAACTTTAATTTGCATACCTAACATGAAGCATTGCACTTGAATCTGTTTCTGACTGGCAGTATGAATTGCGTTGACACTGGTCAGATTGCATTAACACTGCCCCTTTCTACTGTCCCCAACACCTACAGATAATTAAAGTGAAGGGAAAAGATTGTGAGTCTTCTGTGATATCAGAATAGCCAAGGGGAATGACGCTATGTAACTCTATGAAACGATCATAGTGCAAACACTGGCCTCTCTTTGCTCAGGAAATTAAGCATTAAAAAGCCTACCATTCACAGTATTCATATGTGTATTAAAAAGGAAAGTTGAAATGACCTTACTTTATTTTTCTATCTCTAAATTGTTGAGTCTTCTGAGTCAGTCATTTCACCACCGGAATCAATAAGAGTGGAACATTACTATACTTAGAGAAAGAGTAGCCCACATAATTAGTCTGTAAAGCCTCTATTTTGGATGTTCTGTTGGTACCAATCTTTATATGTTGATCACAAACATTCCTGAATGGATAAATGATGCAGTGTTTGGTGGAATTATTACCACAGATTTTCTGGTTATAGAAAACCTTCACCGAATTTTGATGAATGAGTAGTGGCAGTCTTTGATTTTTGAATGAAAGTGCCCACATATTTTCCTCAATTCTACATTCCTACTCGAGATAGCTGCCTTGATGGGCCAATGTTGCAGGAATTACTTATGAAATTTGCTGCTGGAAAAGAGAATTAAATATGTCTCTCTATGAAGGTTTCCTAAAATGAGAAACACCACCATTCAACCCCCCCCTCAACCCACCTCGAAAAAGGTTGCTTTGTACTATGTTAAATTTAGCATGACAGGATGAAAGTTAATTTCCACATTAAACAAATGTGCTGATCTCTGATTTTGGAGCAACAAACACAAATCACAGCGAGACCAGTGAAAAGTGGAGAGAAAGTCGAACAAACTTTTCCTCAGAATCCAGGCCAATGCTTTACCCCTCTGCCAAGTGCTGTTTTTTTTTTTTTTTGGTTGGTTGTTTTTTTTTTCACAATGCCAGTGATGCTCTATGATTAGGTCTTTGTTTGAACTGAGTAGAAGCCCACACACAAATACTTTTCTCTTAATTGGGGTTTTTAAAGGATGAGAGTGGGTAGGAAGGAGACGGAAAGCTTCAAAACTGAAAGAAGAAAGCTAAATTTGATCACTGGCAAAGGCGGAGTGCGAGTCTTCAAGTCACTCACAATGTTACTTGCTGGAGATCAATTTAAACTTGTATCTCTCAGTCTTTTCTAAGTAATTTGTAACTTTATCTAGTATGTCAATCTTTTCTATGTGGCATGTCCTATGAGAATAATAGTTGACCAGCAGGCATGAACAAAGATTGTTCACGTGTTTGGCAGCATGGACCCTCAGGGCCTTGGCAATTCAGGACCAGGCCTGTTTGATCTATAGAGAACACAGCGTGGATGTCAGCAATGGGAATGGTTATTTCCCTGGGGAAGCAGCCAGTAGGGACAGCAGAATCCAAGAGGCTAAAAATATATTTGTGAGAGGCGATTACAGGTATAAAGTCGGATGTGAACACTGCAAAGTCTTTGAAATGCTAAATTGGAGCCCGCTCTCCGCCTGTCATCGATACAACGCTCAAAAGGGATGATTGTCATCCTGTGCAATTTGCTCCACTTCACTTGCATACGTATATACAATATAGACTTGCACTATTTGATGTGTCCATTACATTACTAGATGGAGTAGGCCTAATTATCTAATTATCTTGAATATAGCATCAAAAATTGTGCCATGATTGACAACATAATTCTTGTACGACAATATCAAAGAGGCAATGAGACTATTATCAATTTCATCACCAACTGGAATCCAGGCAGGGATAATTTCACTGAATAGCTTTAGTATTGTCTGCAGTGCTCAAGCTAGAGTGAATACATCTGCATTAATGTGCTATACCCTTTTTATCTGCCTCTCCTACGGCCAAATTGCATATCGTTTGTAACCCTGCATGTAAGAAAAAAAGTTAAACAGATGCTGTCCTTATCAGCAGCCCCTCCAAATTCTTTCTATGTTCCACCTCCTCTTGATTAAGAGTAGCCCCAGACACAAAAGAGCAAACACACTTATCAGACAGGGATCAGGGAAGAAAAATAACCCTCACCGTGAAGGCACCTTTCCTCCTCCTTTTCTGTGACTTCCCCAGCCAACGGAGGGAGGGGACAGGCGGTCAAGGAGGACATATAAGTGTGGGGATGAGGAACAACTTGTCAAGATGGTGGATGATAAACAGAAAACGCCATGTGGGTGGAGGAACTAAGTGATGCCGCTTGCCCCTTGGGTGGCTTTACCCACATTTGTAATGAATGCAGCTCATGTCCCATTGAATTCATCATTCAGACTTGTCTGGCAAGGTTTACCCTACATAAGTCAGTTTGTGCAGGATGTGGTCTACCAGTGTACTACCATAAGAGCTTCAAATAATGCTGTCAGAATGCCAAAGGATGTTAAATAATTATGTAAACTAACTCAATACAAGCTCCTCCATACCTATTTGCAACAAAATAGGTCTTTGTGTAACTGAGCAGAAGTAAGCTGCTAAGAGATATCAAGGGGACTTTTAAGATTCTGGCAAGAAGACAGTGGCTTCCTGTATTATTCGCCGTCTTTCAGTAAACTTTAAAGGCTTAGGTGAGGTAGCATTAATGACACTGGGAAGATGCAGAGTGAATTCACAGATCTAAGAATAAACCAAACTGTTGCCTCACCACGCTCACAAGTAGAGTTGCATTGGATTTTTTTTGCTAATGAAGTGTTGAGGCCAGAAAATCCTAGTGTATGTCACCACATGTCGTCTTCCTTTTGTGTCATGCTCATCCACTCGGCTGCATTCGTCAGCTATTGGGGAACTCAAATGAGAGCAAGCGTCAGAAATAGAATTAGAAAAATGTCTCACTGTGGACATCAAAGCCCTCAGTGTATTAAACACAGATTTGGACAATGGCTTACACAACTTAAGCCCACATAATAAAGAATTAATGAACTCTTTTCCGGGGTGATGCATATTAAGCTATGTTTAACAATCTGTCAGGCGAGGTCTCGACAGCCACTTGGTCGGGGTGATAGATTTCAAAGCAGGATGAGACATCAATCACTGTCCCGTGGTGATTGGTTGTTTGTGTGTGCGGCGGTGGCCCTCCATCTCGACGAGACGAAGGTTGGCTGATTGCTCCCTCTGCCTCTCTACATTCATTGTAGCTACCTGACACCATGTTATACACCCAATGCTGAGAGCGGAAATTCTTATTTACACTTCGCTGGGCTGAGCCTCCACATGCGCAATATCATTCGGGTATCTTGATGCTGAATTGGCTGATGTGCTGGTGTGAGCGGAGCAGGTTTAGAAGTCTGGTTATTGCTTCTCTTGCTGCTTTTGTCCATTTATTCCAAGATAGGTTAGATGGAGGAGTGTTGGTTGTTTGTTTTGTTGGCCTACCTGTCTTCTGGCTTTGCTGCTACGATAGCTGACTGACAAGTGGTTAAGATGTCTCTTTGTGCTTATCAAAAAGTTGGCACATGAGGGTGAAAAGCTTTTGCTCTCTATCTGCTTTGAAGCTATAATAGAATTCAGCTTTTGGAGCTACAAAAGCAGCTGTGAGGAAACACAAAATTACAATACAGTGTATGAAAATAGAGTGCACAGCAACATTTATGCTATCCCAACCTAGATTTAATTACAGTATAGTGAAATCAACAGATTTTTCCTCCTCTGAATTTAGCTTTTCATAATGCTTAAATATCCTGCACTATTTTGTTTGTAACTGCAGATAACTGTCAGACACTGTAATATATTATCACTAAATTACTCTGCTTTTCTTGTGGGCTTGTCTTCTTATCATGTATGTTGCACATGGTTAGTACATTTCCACCAGCTACCCAATTTTTTTAAAAAGGGTCCCAAAATCTTATTATTGCTTGCCATTTAGATTTTGTAGTGCACCTAATATATAATAGCCTGGTAAGCATTAGTTATACTATACAGCGTTAATGTGTTACAGAGGGAAAGAGGCAAATCTTCAAAGGCACTGAACAGGACGGCAAACCATGTTTACCGACTCGATTTGCCAAATGAGAAGAAAATGTTGTCATATCACAGTGCTCTATATTTCTTTCGTGACAGAAATGGAGCGAGAATAGACGACAGAGGAGGCTACAGATTGAACAGGCTCCATGAGGCAGCAGACTTATTTAGATATTCACTGTTGATCCTATATTTCCATGTAGGCTCTCTGTCCCATGGCGTAAGTGTCATTAATTGTTAAAAGAACTTGAGCATTGCTGGTTTGAGGAGTAATCTCTCAGTAAGTGCTGTGCATTTTGTCCTCGTTTCCATAAGACCAGTCAGAACCTCTTCTTTAGAAGAAAGTGCAGTCAGGAAAGTTCAACACTGCTGTTTTAGCATTAGCCTAGCTCTGTGAGTTGGCTATGCAACAAAAAATAAACTGTTGGTCCTTGTGTGGTTAATATGTTAGCTGCCTGCATGCCATTGTTTGCACATTTTTGCTTGGCTGAAGAGGGTTTAATGGAAGAAGAACCCTAGTTTGTATGATTTGTGACAATTGAAACATAAAGATATTCAATCATTGATTAAAAGTGAAAACATTTGATAAGAAATATAGTGTGTTATTATCATTTCATAATAGATTTTTCCCTGTGATGTTCAGGAGTTACTGTATTTTAAATTGAGTTAGGTACTGCACTAATCCATCCACAGCTATTTACACACATTCCTGATGATAGCATTATTATTGAGCGTCATTAAGATGCAATAGGTCAAAGAGCAGAAGGTTGAAGATGAAGTCAGATGAGGAATTCAAACCATTCCTGCCAAAATGTGATCTCTCCTTACAAAGTGAAACCCTCTTTGTCCTTCACAGAAAATGGCAGTAAACAGCTCTTTGGACCCTGTATTTGTGCTGGGGTCATCTCAAAATTGATTTTGATTTGTATGTGATGGAAAAGGATAAGGTGAGGAAAAACATGTAGGGAATAAATATCCTCAAAATGTATCATGTTCACATAGGAAGCTTAAAAGCATTTCAGTGTGGTGCTGTTTTTGTTTGGAATACAGTTTTGCTACTGATCATGTGTGCCAGATGTAATTCTTTTGACACATTTTCTTGTCCTTTTCAGAGCGTTTTTAATGCCACTATTTGCATAATCTTATCTGTGTGATAGAGGTGCCGTGAACACTTTAAAGCCAAATTAGTGGCCAATCATTTTGCCTGACCTTGTAGTCATACACCATCTCTTCCTTAACGTAAGATGATGAATGTTAGTAGAAAATATCTGTTATAGCTGCCACTGTTTTGAACTTTTTTCAGTTTGTAATGTGTTCTAAAGCATGTTATATTCAATACAAATATATTTAGCAATAAAAGTGAGAGCATTGAGAGCACTAACAAACTCCATCTCAGTGTGGTACGGCAACTGCTCTGCATCAGACTGTAAAGCCTTTCAGTGGGTGGTGAAAAACGGCCAACACATCACCAGTACCCAGTTACCCACCATCAAGAACATTTATCACAATCACCGTCTGAGCAAGGCGAGAAACATCATCAAGTACGTCTCTCATCCTAGCCATGGACTTTTCACCCTCCTTCCATCTGGCAGGCGTTACGGGAGCCTCTGCTGCCACACCAGTAGGCTCCAAAAGAGCTGCTTTCCTCAGGCTGTGAACCTGCTGAACGTCACACCACCCCTCTAATAGCATCATTGCACTCATTACTGCACTGTTTACAGTGCTTTAATGAACATGTAATTTGCACTATTCATATTTCACACAATCTGAACCCCTACACTGTTCACATAATGTTACTGTACATGTAACCAACTATACAAATATTATGTATACTGTGCATACTTAACATGCATACTTACACATACTATGCATACTTACAAGTGTACATATGCTGTACTGTACATGCAATCTATTCTCTAACTCTTTTCACTTCTCCTCTGTATATACTCGTATCTAAATTATTAACATGTTTGTATATTGTAACTCCATTGTCCATCACTGTACATATTCAAAGATGTGGATCATTTTTGCACTTCTGGTTGGATGCTAATTCATTGTACTCTGCAAAATGACAAAAAAAATGCTTGATTTATATATATATGTATATTTCTATGATAATTAGAATGAAGAAAATGTGCTCCAGTGTTTGTACCATCTCCTACATGAAATGAGATTGGTATGATCCATTGTTGTTGGTATGGGCTTAGCTGTAATGCTTTCTCCAGATGGCCCTCCTCTATTGAGCTATTCTTTTCCAACGCACTGAAGAAAGGCATGTGGGTGCTCAGACTCTTGACAGTAAGGCCTACTTATATTTTGAGTTTGTTGCTGTGCCCTTCACAGGATTAGTCATAGGGGTGTGAGCTTTATTAGAGTCAAATTAAAGCCCCGCTGTGTTTGAAACCACATGAACAACTGAGGAATTTTTAATCATTGCACACAAACAACAAGGAGAGGTCATGTTAACCAGGGAATGAACTTCTGATGCTCTAAGTTATTTGGGAGAAGGACGATATGCACCTCTATCAGTGAACTCTTGGTTGCCATCACCACTGTCATAATCAAAATCCTTTTTATCGCACAATTTTTCACAACTACACTCCTCTCTGTTGGGACTAGCTTCATTATTCATCCATAATCATTCTTACAATTCACATTTTTACCACTATGGTCCATGGGGCAATGACAAAAACGTTAAAAACGCCAGGAAAACAGCTTTCATAATTTTGCTGGTAGGGATTATGTGATAATCAATAGCTAACAGACATCTTTTCAATATTTTCAGCATATCTAACACATGAGTGACAGATTTCTGGTGCTTGCATGTCCGATCACTCCTAACAGCACTAATATCCCCCCTTCCTCTTCCCCCCAGTGCTGAGCTGTCTTGCTGTGCACAGCATGACTGACAATATGACCAATAGATTCATTTCAGTTTTTCCATCGCTCATGGTATTGATGATCCACTGGAATTAAATCTCTGCGTGGTGCCTGCCTGATTGCAATACCCTTTCATTCTTGCAGGGGTCAATGATAATAACTAGATTATCTGATTGCTGTGTGGATCAGCCTTTTAGTCACATATGACTAAAACTGAATGATGCTCTTTGATTATTTCTTTAAATTTGACTTTTGTTTTAATTCACAATGATGAAATATGAATAGTGTAAAATACATGTGAACCAATAGATTAGTAAATAATGTAATACATTACTGAAACTCAATTTCATTCCATTATTCATAAAGTATTGTTGTATTAAGTTATATAATCATTCAAATATTTATTTTTCAAAAGTCAGTTTTTTTGGTCCCAATTACATTTTTATTAAGTAATTCTGAATCACCTTAACAGCCGCTGCCATATAAACACAGTATACAGACACATTAATCAAACTCTCTATATTCATATAGCTAAACAAGGCTGCACATGCTGGGATCCAGCATGTAGCTAGCTACTTGGATAATTGTGAGTTTACTATGTAGCTGGGGGCATGTGATTGGCTGAAATTTGATGGGGCTGTGACTAGTAACAACTGACATAAAAAGTGATACTATGAAATAAAAGTGGCCTTATAAAATGTCAATCCATCCAACCGTCCATTCCATCCATTTTGCACCGCTTATCCAGGACTGGGTTGCAGTGACATCAGACTGAGTAAGGAAACCCAGACAGCCTTCATCCTCAGCAATACCCTCAGGCTCCTCCTGGGGGATCACAAGGCGTTCCCAGGCCAGAATAGATATGTAGGGCCTCCAGCATCATCTGGGTCTGCCCTGGGGTGTCCTACCAGTTGTAGGTGCCTCCAGAGGAAGGAGTCCAGAAGGCATCTTAACCAGGTGCCCAAACCACCTCGGCTGGCTCAAATCCAAGCTCCTCTTGGATGTCTGAGTTCCTCACCCTATCTCTCAGATTGAGCCCCGACACCTGCTTGTATCTGTGCTCTCATTCTGTTGGTCACTGCCCAAAGCTTATGACCATAGGTGAGGGTCAGGTGTATACTGACTGACTGGTAAACTGAGAACTTTGCCTTCTGGCTCATCTCTTTCTCCAACGCAACAGTCCGGCACAATGACCACATTACTACTGATACTGCACCAATCCTTCATAAAATGTCACAAATGATTAAATGCAATTATGAAATAATAACAGACTTTTTTTTAAAAATACCTTTGCGTGAAATAGAAATGTATATAATTAAATAAAAACTCGGGGCCAATGAAAACTGGTATCATGAAAATCATAATCATGAAAATAACATTTGTGAAATGTATTTTTTCAGAATATCTTATTTGTTTATTTAATATTGAACACTGTGGGACTCCATACCTGGCCAGACAGTTTATTGGGCAGTGTTAAGATAGTAGCCCTAATGTGAGCTTTAAAATGATGGAGTTACAATGGAGCATTCGGCAGAAGTAATGACTTTGCGCCTCAACAAACTGCCTCATCAAGCATTTTTGATGATATCATTTAATAGGTCCGGAAAATCGTTTTACATACGGCATATGAAGAACCCTCTCAATCCCAGGATATTCTATATCAGATAACATAAATAGATATTACTCAACGTAATGAATGTGAGCAGAGATCAAGTGCATATTATACAATTAAACATAATCGCGATCATTATCACAGAGGAAGCATGTGACGGTTGAATTTTAGAATAGTACCTAGCTCTTTGACATATCCAAAGCAGCTAATACTTTCATCTTCTGAACTATCACCTTTCAGGTTGCCTCATTACATGCCTTGATCTTTTATGCAGTCGGGTAAAAACAGAAGCCTTGCAATGCTTTGATCTCCAGCATAAAAGCTCCCCACGAGCTGACAGTGTTTCAAGACGGAATTGGCATTAGATAGACCAGGTTTGACTAAAATATTGTTTGATATTTTGATACATTATTGACCGTGAAACAAAAAGCAAAGTAGTGACCTCAACGAATATTGAGGGGGTAAATGACAATGTGCATAGGGCAAAACAGGCTGTCCCTTACTAATGTGAAGGCATTTTATCTAAGTCAGGGTGACTGAAAGTGCAATCATATTTGGAAGTAGCGTTACAGCCTCCACTGACTTCCTATTTTAATTTAAAATATCTTAACTGCATTCCAGTTGTGTTAAAACTTTTATGTTTTTTTTAAATTAATAATGTGTTCAAAGACATCAATAGCTGTAGGATGCTTCCTTTTTTTTATTTGAGGTTTGGTGATATTTGCTCTCTCTTCATCTCAGTTGTTCAGACTGTGTTTGAACAGTTAAACATCAACTCAAACAGTCCTCCATTTGGAAATTACAAACTCCTAAGTGACTTCAAAAGCGCTGCCATCATTTGTACCAACAAAGAACAGAATGTGATGATTCATTCAGTCCTCTTTTTTCTTTTTTTCTTTTTTGGACACATGTTTGGCAGAACCCTCTCTCTATATGCCCATATGGCCATCAAAACATGCTGTAGAGCAGGACACTTTGCATAAAAGCACATCTATCTAACAGACCGATATTACATTTGTATTTATAGAAACAACTCCACTAAATATCAAGCAAAAGTTCATATTCAGCTGCTTAATAGGGCCATTCTTTCTTTCCATGTGTTACAGATTTGTACTTACATTATCTGTTGCCTGCTGACTTGACATAACTCACACAGGTGTTGATGATCATGACTGTTTTTAACATGCAGAGCTTAATTAACATGTTGATTTTAATTTTTTATTGGATGTCACCTGGGATGCTCCCGCTGAGAATAAGAATAACCAGTTGTGTCAGAATAATCACAGCCCCGCTAAATTTAGGAGCGAGGGCAAGTCAGTGCAGCTGCAGATTTTCCCCATACAGATAATGTTACAAAGGTATTGTATAAACATAAGCCTGAGAGGATTTTTATATCAGATTATTTAATTTCCATTTACTCAGCAGATTGCTCTGCGGTGATGACATTATCTAATTAATTCTCTCTGCAAGGCAACAAATTAAGTCATGTATTGAACTTTGAACAACAAAACTTTTACACCCCACATGTGACGTCCCAGACAGTGAAGCTAATGACCTGCAGCCAGGAGCGGCAGTTTGTCACGACATAATCAACTTAGCCGCACTTTAATTTAGAAAAATATTGAAAGCAATGTGGAAGTAATGCAAGATGAAGCACTTGGTCTGACTCTGCCAAGAAATAAAAGCTTCATTTATTCTGACGTAATTGTGATTATAATCCTTTACCATAAATGTATCCCATAAGGATGAAGGACATTTCTTTAAGAATGCTTTGCACACGGTGGATCCCAGCATATGCTCATGTGTGTGTGTTTTCCACATTATGTATGTGACTGTCGTGTGCACTAGAGTATCATATGATATTACATTAATTCCTTTCTATCAACAGCGTAGTGTTCCAAATTCAGAAGTACACACAGTGTCTCTTTAATTGTTTACCCTCTTTCTTCTCTATTCTGTTTGAATATGCATGCAGAGGAAGAGCACATGTACTCCCAAGGATATATACTGTGAGAGAGTTTGGATCAAAACAGAACTGGCTTAAACTGGATGATGCTCAAAGAGGAGTTAACCTCGTTTTCTGCCTTGATCTGATTCGAAGTGTTTTTGAAAAGAAGGTGAAGATTATAAAACTTTAACATACAGTAGATCAGCTTTAATGATGTGATCAAGTTCCACCTGCAGAGTGTTTAGTTGCTAACTTATCAGAGGTTTATCATCAGTTCATGCCTTTTTGAATATTGTATAGACCTACATAGCAAATGCGGGAGGAGACCATGAGAGGTAGCAATGATTGATCTTTACTTTATATGCCACAATGGGTAAAAAGCTCCCCCCATCTACAAATTAAAAAATAATTAACTCAAAAGCTGCCTTTTTTGTGCCGGAAATGTGGTATGACATCAACAGTGCATTAAGGAGAAGAATCTATTTTTATAAGTACAGGAAATGTTGAAGTATTTGAGTAAATTCTCAGAATTGTATGTGATTGACGTGAATTGCCAGAGTGGCTCTTAAAATCCTCCACTATTCAATTTGCAGTTTCAATCTAAAAGCAATGTTTGAATAGCTTACTTATATAATATAGTTATTCAAAACTGAAAATCCACCCAAGAACAGAATTTTTATATTCTTGTCTTGTTTGAACACGAACATGAACGCGAATACAAATTACTTCCCTCTGAAACAACAGGCACGACAGAGGCAAATCTTGCAGGTGTTCCAGTGACAGTGAATCAAAAAAAAACCATGGCTCTGTAAAGACAAAAACAATACCCAAGCTAATTTATACAGATAAATAGTTTTTTTTTTATCATGGATGTGTAACTGTGATAATAACACAGATTAGTGTTTTTGATCCACAGAAATTTGCTCATGTTATATCGATTGATTGAGCAATCTGTGATAACAGATAATTGTAGTTTAAGGTAGATTTTTATTGCATTGAACTACTCTACAGGATGACTCTATTTCATTTCCAAGAATAAACCATCATCAAGCTTATGATCAGATAATTACTGCTGCTCTGATCACCACAACTTAGCGTAGGGCATCTATCACCCAAGGTAGGGGATGACATTTAATAGAAGATTCAAGAACTAATCTGCAAGGAAAACACATTGAACAGCTGACTCTAACCATCCATTGATGACTTATGAAACAAAGTGAAAAAATGATTAAATAGTACTCATTCATGGAGTATATCTTGGCCTCCAGATAGAGTAAATCAATGGCTAAGTATTCCATTTTGGTTTGTTTCATAGTACAAATGCTATAGATGGATGAGTCAGCTATATCTGTGCTATCTTAGGGTGCCACACTTACACCTCTGAGCGTAACTTGTGCCACAAGAGGTGAGTTGTCACAAAAATGCAAAAATGTATTTTTTAAGGCATTTTAAGTGTTTGAACAAATGATCAATACTGTCTTTTTTTCTTTCAAGAGGACAGCCTTTGTTCCTCTGCCTTTTACTGAGTATATGCTGTGGTAAACTCTTACCTCCAGTAACCCTGTCAAGAATATCACTAGTAAAGGCAATAAATAAATGATCAAGTATGTCATACTGTAGAATGGCATAATTACTGTAGTACTATTAATCAACACTCATTGACGTGTACTCAGAGAATCCAGTCAATCACTGACTGATTTAAGTAGAGACACTCTGTCCTTGCTTGACAGAACCTTAATATTAATGTTACTCTTGCTCACCCCAAATGCTACCATTTTCTTTTTAATCCTGTCTGGCATTTTGAAGATAACTGCACGTTAAAGGGACTGAGCATAGTATCTATCAATTCACATCAAAGACAGATGTCCGACACATTCGAATAACTTGTCTGTCAATAACTGGTAGAAATTCTGAAATTTCTGATCATCATTATCTGCTGTGTCTTTGTTCTGTGGGCAAATGTGCCTGGAATGCTTCAAAGGCATGTTAATCAAGCCCTGTGTGAAGATGCCAGGAGACCAATTACACTTGTGGGCTGCACTTCAGCTTTCTCATTTCCCAGAATCCCGCTGCTCAAACATGGTTATAGCCCAAATTTCTTTTCCAAGCCAATGAAATAGTTGACCTTGACAAATAACAGAATGCAGGGAGGAATTGGTAACATGGAAACAGCATGGGAGTACTTCAACTTATTTACACCTCCTGTGGAAAGCAGCAGTATCTGCTGTATATGAGCTACACTAGTCTTTATTTCTATGAGCAGAACATAGAGCAACTTTGTTGCTCAAGGGCTTTGTGAATAGCTGTAGATTGAATTCATCGAACATTCGAAAGGCAATTGGAAACTCTTTGTCATGTTTTCAATTATACAACGCAGACTAGATAGTACTTAATAGCTGTACTTCAAGGCTCCAGGTTCATGATTCTGCCGTCTAACTTTGAACAAGAAGTGTTTTTCTTAACTTTCATAACTGCCCAAGGACACTGTAATCATTAAGTACCATAATTCTACCGACGAAGATGTTGAGGCAAAAAGCCAGTCTTCCCTTGGTTGTGGAGTTTTCAGAGAACAGATGTGGGTTGAACAATGAGCTCCCAATCCCTGCAGCTGTTTCTCATTTCACTGCAGGGTGGAATCCGTCACCATCAGAAGCTACGTCCCAGTTGGTCTTATGAAGCCACAGCCTTGTCCTAATCATCGTCCGTCCATCCATCTGACACGAGATTGATGTGCCCCTGGATGTCATGAAAAGCCCCGGCTTGCCCCTCATGCCTGCCAGCCAGTGAGGGCCTGTCTTTGCTCGGCTGGCATTGCGTTCTGTTCACACCAGGACAAACTTGATTTGACCAGAGGGAGGCTCTTGTGATTGATGATTCTAGCACATATCTTCAGCCACAGCAATCTGGGCTGGCTCTACTGCTGTGCGAGTGTGTGTGGAAATGCATGAGTGCACAAATGTGTGAATGAATAGAAATTCTACTGTGTTTGTGTGAGTATATTGAGGACAGACAGAGTTTGGATATATGCATGTGTGTATATGTGTAAGTATCCACATTGGACGTGTCTCTTGCACAACTGTAGCAACTCCAGTTGTTACGGTGTTGTTTGTGTTGCAACATTTCCCAAGCATGTGACAAACTGCAAGCCTACTCTATCCAGGCTTTGTTAAAGAAAGCTCAAAATGCCAACGGGTTCCCCTCACACCCACAGGTTTCCTCAGCTGTGGCAGTAATCAGCGCTGAGAAGTGCCGTCCACGCCTCGGCGCCCAAGCCAAAAGCTTTCCACACTGCCTCTTCTTCTACTTCTTTCTTTTTTTCTTTTTTTTCTTTCATAAATGTCATCTCCTATCGTGTTCATCTCCCATGGTGTTCCTCAGGCTAACAAACATCGAAGCACTAGCTCTCCATCACTAGTGCAGTATAGTGTGGATCAATTCCTGTGCTTGATGGTGAGGTTTAGGATTACCGGTTGATAAAAAATAGATGTGCTATGTGTGGCAAAATACAAAAGGACGGAATGAAAAAGGATTGTAGCTCTGTTAGAAGTTATAGTACAGAGCTAGAAAGGTGGGTCATATTTGGATGAATGCCAATTAACATCATGTCAACCTAGAAAAGAGGTACAGTTAGTATGTGAGCTTTCAAAGCAACTTGAGTGGAAATGATCTATGCCCAAATAGTGAGCGCATCATTAAAAAAGAAAAAAAAAAACATGGAATTATATAACAGGTCATGGGGAAACAGTCAGGAAAATCATGACAACATATGCCCCGGACACAGAAATACTACACTGACAAAGAGGGACAGCAGTCAAAAGTTGAAACTCACTAACCCAGGGGGATCTGATGGACAAATACAATATGAATTTGGTTTGACAAATACAACTAATTGGCATGCAACTTATGATATGACCCATATCTGTGGCTGTGTTTTATCTGTTTGAAAGTACGATCCCTTTCCAATGCTTTCTTTTGATATTTTGTGAGCGAATTTGTATCTTCCTGTGCAGAAACCTAAAGCAGAACACACAAGCACAATCACACACACACACACACACCAACCTTAATGACATAAATGGCATGTAATGGTGATGATACGGAGCTGGAGGGAAAAAAAATAAATCACTGATGTAATGTTTCCGGTGAAAGTGTAGCTCACGCTGCAGATGAAGCCAATGCAAGGAGCTCCATCTACTGTTGGGTGACGTGAAGTTCATACTGTATTTTCTGACAATGCTCCAGCTGACTCACTTCAGCTCCTTGGCCGTAAAAGGGACAGCCAGACTCAGCAATGAGGCTGAGGCAGTGTAATTTATGCCTGTGAATTATGGATATACCAAGCAAGTGAAGGCCAATATATGTTTTATACCACGCTCCCCTCCATTTATTTTGGCTGGGGTTATGACTTGATAGCTGGCGGTTCTATTGATGATGGACTTCCTGATTTATCTGCTCAAGTCAGGCAAGACCATCAATTAAAGCGGTCGGGACAGACATGCCGAATGTACTGTCACCTGTTGTTTATGACTAGTGGTTCTCTCCCAAGTCAGCTTCTCGCAAAACGGGGCGGTTCTCCAGTCATTCTGCTCACTGCTGTGATTACTTCCAGACATGAGGCAGTAAAACAATGTGCATTATCCAAGTGCAATTTGTGCAGCTACTAAATCAGCAGTATCTTTTAAAAACATTGAGTTCTTTTTATCTAATAATCAGAATTAAAATAAAAGTAAAGTGCGAAGCAACCCTATACATAGCATTGTTTTATAACCTCATTGAAGTCGAGAACATATAATTTCTCATAGATTGACTGAGATGTATATACTATCCATTCCCCTGGAAGCCATCGGCAGCAATTTCCTTCCTCTTTCATCATTCTAAATGCGCTTAAATGGTTTGTGTGGGGGTGGGGATGAGGGGGGGTGAGCAGCAATAACCGCAACTTTGTGTCAGGAGGGGAATTTGGAATCTTTGATGCTTTCCCTGGCATGAAATGTATTTACAAATACCTTTGCGGGAGCCAATAAAAGGTTTAATATTTAATTAGGCCTAAGGGCATCTCACAATAACAGGCACATTTCTGATCAATGGTATGATGGAGGAGTCTACCCTCAGAGTCTGTGTGAGGAGAGAGCCTGGCTTCCTCCTTTAAATGTTACTACTGTTACTTACACGCAGACTGCACTTTGGGAAGTACAGTTAATCACTGAGCATTTACAATTCAGCCCCCGGAATGTCGAGCAGCCATTCCGAGCCACTGAATTTATGTTTGGGTACATTTGTGAATTTGAAGGCTTCTGATTTCAAATGATTACTATGAATGGTGAATGATGATGAAAAATGTATTTAAGCACTCTTTTTGCTGATCATGCTGTTTCTGATGAAACTTTCATGATCCCTGTGGGGGAACCAGGCATGTCGTTGCACACTGTGAGATCGGATTGTATAATCAAAAATCCTTATTAGCCATAGCCGCCGGGTGTTTTGAAAGACCCCCTTTTGTTCTTTTTTTTTTCAGTGTGTGATAACAAATACAGAGGTCAGACATTCAAGCCTCCTGTTGACTGCTGAAGTTATGAGTCGAAATTTCTCATAGACAGTTTGAACTTTGTGAGCATTGCTTAAAAATCCAACCTGTTCATCATCAAGGTGTTTGACAAAGTCTGATCCAGCAGTCATCTCTCCAAACATTTTTTTTTGTAGATTCTTTTGAGACTGTCAGCCAAAGAAATTGTGCAGCATTGTTTCATTTATGTTGTTGAGAGTGGAGATTTTTTACTTTAGGCTTTGAACATGCTTTGTTATTATGAAGTCTTGGAGTCTCCCGTGACGTTTCGCCTGCGGTACACTGTATGTTGCACATCTTTTCATACACCACTTACTAGTTTACTTTTTATAGTGTATATAAAGACACATTTCTTGAAATCTTATGTAGACCAATGGGTTGGCAAAGATCATGTGTTTCCTCTTTATGTATAAATGATAACCATGATACTTTATAATGCTATTTTTGTCTGTCACAGGATTTCCACTACTTTAAATAAGGAAGCAGCATTGAATAAGAAGCTTTAGTGTCATGATGATGGCTTTGCAAGTGATCCTGCATTGTTTTCCTGTGGGAACATTTTAATACATGAAGGCTAATTTGGCAGTAATGTGATGCTAAAGACTTCAATGTATTACTATCAAGACACACAACAACTGTCAAATCTTCATGACAGCCGTCACAGAGTCGACACACTTTTCTTCTGCTTTCTCTACTGTTAGATTTTTGTTAAACTTTCTGAGCACCAAATAAAAATCAGCGTGTCACATTTGTATTCCCTACGACGAGATGAAACTTCCTCTGCTTTCGTTTGTATCGGAGAGATCCAGCCTGTACTCTTGAGCCACATGGCAATAAAGGAAAATGTGCGCTCTGCTTGGGATACTTTTGTTTTGCTGCCACTGAACTCACGTCAGAGAGCGACGATACCTCAGAGACAAGGCACAAAACATATAAATGCCCAATTATAGTTGCTTCAAAGAGAGATGCATTTAAAAATTCATAATGGGGGGGCATTGCATAATTCACAATGGGTGGTTATGTAAGCGGCCCAAATGTGAAGAACAGACAGAGGGTATTGTTTCATGCTAAAATGAGCGCATGTGCCTGTTTTTGTGTCATTGTGATTACTTGCTCATGTTGCCTTGTGCTTTTTTTCCTCTGTGTGCATTTAATCAAACCATGTGCCTTTTTTGCATGTGTATGTACGTATATGGGTGATTTTTTTTCTGATAGGAGCATTATAGAAAACATATTATTAAAGGCAAGTAAGTATCTTTAAAAACTCAAAAGTTGCTCTGTTGTCAAGGTGTTGTCAGGTCACCACAGTCCCAGATGATGTCAACCTTCTCTGTTCTGTCTCGTTGTTGCTTCAATTTAGTATCAAGGCTACTCTGTCTGAAACATGAATGACTGAGGCACTGTACAGCATTTCACTCTGAACCATATATATAAATAGACGATCCCACGGCTCAATGAATTATCGTCCCTCCATGCCAGTTTCGTGTCATGCTCGCAGGTATGAATAGCAGCCTCCACTGAGCTGTGTCTCTATTCTCCCTCTTCAAGTCTAGCACTGTCAACATTTTAAACATATGTTTCTCCTCTATAACCCAGCGAAAAAAATTATAATTTATTCATATCCATCTGCATGGTTTCCTACACAAGGGAACTAGAAGAATTGTTTGCTTTTGAGAAATAGCTATGGGATATTATCAAATTGCACAATGTAGTCACTATGGGACAAGAAATTGTCTGCTATTGAGATAAAACTGTCTCAGTACAAAACAAAACAAAAACCAAAAGAGAACTCCTCGAATTGCCAAGTATCCTTTGGCAGTTTTCCTACAGCTAGACCTGAGTGCTTTCTAGGTCCAGTCGTGGGTTCAGTTTGATATACTCTTGCAAATAATTGAATTTATCTAGAGAAAGAACTCTTCCAAATCCCACTCAGTGAATTTTAAGCATTTAAAAGAAGAAAACGACATGTTGGGTTTCAGGATTTGAAACAAGTTAATGCATCTACCAACTATTCAGAATCTCCGATATGAATGTCCTCATCTTCGTATCTATATTCCCCATGCAGAGTTTTCAAGCAGCCAAAAAAAGAGTCCTTACAATACATACATAGTCTATTTGTGCAAAGATAAAACATGTTCTGAATCTGTAAGTTTCCGTTAACAGAAAAAACTTAATCTTAAATCTTTAATTAAGCTTGTTACTTTGTTGGCGCTATCTTGGGGGTTAAGAAGAAATCCACAAAGAAAATAATGACAAATGTGTGCGCTATAGAGGTCCTTAATTAGTAGAAATCCCAGTTGTTACATGCTTTCATTTACTGTCTAAGGGCTGGAATTCTTTCCTTTGGCACTTTTTGATCACTCGAAGCGCCAAGTAATTTTTGTGGCAATCTGCATTTCTAGGTTAGTTTTGCAATCTTTTATGGGCTCCCTCTTGTTTCATTATTATTTGGCTCTGTTTCCTCTGAGGTGTGTGTGTGTGTGTGTGTGTGTGTGTGTGTGTGTGTGTGTGTGTGTGTGTGTGTGTGTGTGTGTGTGTGTGTGTGTGTGTGTGTGTGTGTGTGTGTGTGTTTGTGCGTTTCAGCATGTGCGTACGCCTGCTTTAACTTCAATCATTGGAGCCTTTAATTCCCACAAATACCTGCATTTAACTTATGAACACTTTTTCTTTGACCAAGTAAAAAAAGAAAAATAAGAAACTCACCGACTTTACAGACAGCTCAGGTCTAGTCCAAATCCATCCAGTGACAGTGCTTAAGCTCCTGTCTACCTAGAAAGGTAAGAAAGCAGTTTGATCTTTTGACTAAGGATTACAGAAAGGATGAAAGCAGGGGAAAACAGATGGATCGTGCTCTAGCTACTTATTTGGGTAGTTTCTTTGCTTGAATGTGCATAAAACTGCTAATCGGGTCTGTATCAGTGACTAGAAAAACCTAGAGCACAAGAACATGCTTTGAAGGGGTATTCCCCTGATTTCTCCCATCAAAGTCTGTTTGCAGGTCTTGGGAAGTAGTCTACTACTGTACATGTGGAAAAAAATGTGGAAAGCCTTTTGTGGGGCCAGTGGGAGCTGCACAAAATCTGATAAATCACTTGAGGCGATATCGGTTGGGGATGAAGACTACAAGTTTGAAAATGAGAAAAAATATCAGAAAGAAGAAGTGGAGAGTTGCCATAATTGTACCATTTTTTAACTTTTCACTCTTTTACTGAGCTTATTTTACATACATATGTAATATGTTCAGGCAAATGACCTACATGTGTCTGCTATCATAAACCACATAAAGTTGTTCAATAGAGAAAATGAAGCCATGAAGAATTAAACTGAAAGTCGAAGCTGTCTCATGTAACAATTGAAACACATGTCATTCTCAGTAACAGTAACAGCATGACTTACAGTAGTCACACAAGTAAAAACACCATTTAACAAATATTTTCCATGGCAAATCAACAACATTTCAGTCACTTGATTTCATACCAAGGATGTGATTAGATAATGTATGAAACATAAACTGTACAGTCTATGCCAAAGCCACACAGTCCATTTATATTTGCAGGTTTTATTGACAAACTTGAAAATACTTCCTGTCAGCATTCAACAGTACAAAAATACATTAAAAAGTGCATAAACAATATATTATCCAGAGATGACACTGCTCTTTTGATCTGGTTAATTACATTTTTTTCAAGGTAAGACTGCAACCTCTCAGTGGCTTAAAGAATACAAAAATACATTAAAATGTGTGCCATTTTAATTTGATTGGGATTTATTCCAGGGACATTAAAACCTGCTGTAGGTTTACTGAGATAACAATTGCGAGGTGTAGATTTTCACTCCCTCTGTGCGTTCCTCATGGGCCCACTTTACAGCTCAAGCATTGCACCCACACTTCTCCAGGCTTCGATGAAACAAAGTCCGCCCCACAAACCTGGCACTTGGCGCTTTCTTTTCTCCCAGGTAGCTATTGTTTGCTTTTTCTTCTGGAGCTTGGAACTGCGTGGTGCAACTAGGCTTTTCTCTCTCCTCTTCCAAGGGCTGTTGTCTTGCTGTGTCTGTTAGTATAGCTGCTGTCCTCCTCTTTCTTCCATTCATGGTGGCTTTTCTTGGTCTAGCCTTTGGGTAAGGTCGAACAGCAACAGGATTGAAACGCCCTTTACTTTGAGCTGCTGTGGATGGTCTTTCAGCTGCTCCCGCACAGTGGTGGAGCAGCTCATGGATGCTGCATCTAGTTGAAAAGAAATGGAAGGATCAGGCCTGTAACTGTGTAAAGGAGTATAGTCTTGCTCTGTGAAGAACACAGTACATCTGGACCCAGCCATTATGTTGGATGGTGTGGCAGCATATGGCAGAGCTGTTGCCACAACAGCTGGGAAATCACAGAGCCCCATAGTCATAGTTGCAAAGCAAAAGGTGAAGAGTTTTTCAGTTATTTTTTTTCAGTTGAGCAATATTATTCAAATGTTTTTAAATTAATTCTATTCATTTTTAATTTCAGAAAGTCATTAATGTTTGTGTCTTCTAGTTCTCTCTTATTTATATTACCTGGATTTTTCTTCATCCAGCTGTTGACAGCAGTGTTCACCTCTTCAAAGGCTCATACACAATCCTGTCCAGGGGTTTGAGTTTTTGGGAGGACTGGGGAGGAAAAGACAGCAAAACAACTCCATGTTCTCTGCAGAAGTCAATCCCCTGGATGGACAAGTGTGATGCATGGTTGATGAAGGGTCACCTTGGCATGTGGTGACACATGGGTGTGCCTCATAAAATGATGGAGAAACACAGTGAAATCGTCCTCTTGCTTCCAGTCTGACCCTCAGTGTAGCCAGTGGGTCCACCATTAATCATAAAGGACTGGAACTTCTTCCTGGTAAAGATGAATTGGGGGGGTACGCTCTTATCTTGTGCATTAACTGCAAAGGCCATGGTGATGAGGGTGCTCCTCTCTACTGAGGTCATTTGTTTCACCCACTTGGTGGACACTATTTTGTTTGGTGTCTAGGCTGTCGTATTGCAAGACTCGTCCATGTTCCGCATATCATTGGCATCAAGGGGATGGTGTTCCAGGACATCAGCCAAGTTGTTGAAGGCTTGGACATTGACTTGGTTGAAGCTGGTGACACAAGAAAGGCCAGTGGCCTCTGGACACCGTATTGAAATGTTGATGCATCTTCGTGAATCCAGTGAACCAAGCCTTCCCTGCCATTTTTTAGCCATATTGGTTTGCCAGCTGGTATGCAAGTCTGCAGAAAGTAATGGTTACATTATATGTATTTTAAATAGCATTCATATTTATTTGTATTTTCTTCTAATTTATCATGATTAATTTTGGTCTGTAGCACATGACGTTTGAAATAAAATGTTATCTTTATCTTTTCAAGTTTCTGATTTATTAAAAATATGAATTTAAGACCAGTATTTTTCTTATATTACTTATCATTTATCCAACTATGAATTCAAAATACTGAAATACAACAGCTGCCTTTTATTTTAATATATGATGGCAAAGCTACTGCTGTTTCAATTTATTCTAACCTCCTTGAGGCATAATACAAAGTTCAGCTGCCCTCATCAAATAAGTCATTAGTTTCTTCTCCTGTTCCTCTGAAAAGACTCTAAAATGGTTCTTTTACCTTGACTTTGGAAGCTCCTGGCTCCCCTACTCCTCCAGGCTTGTCCTTACCTTACAATTTCTGTGCAGAGTGACATGGCAGATTCAATATGCTTTTGCCACTCTTTGTACACTGTCTGATTACTTCTTCTGATGCTTTTTCTAGCACATCCCTGGGTACTAACCCTCTCTTTCTCTCCCTATTTGGTGGCATTCTGGAAAAGCAAACAAACAAGCCAACAAAGGGGGAAATTAATCAAGTTGTGCTCACAAATCAAGACAGTTACAAATGTAACATGTCTGATACAAATGAGCTGCTGGTCGCGCCAGTGCTTTGGTGTTCCTTACAGACCAGAGCATGCATGACACAAGAAAACTATGCTAACTGATGGAGACAGATACCAGCAGATGATTGTGTGGATTTTAGCTCCCGAACAAACAAACACTATACTTCTTGGTGTGAATTCTGTGAATACTTTGCTCAGTACTGCACTAGCCACATGAGTGTTACAACTTTAATGCATTACATTTAAAGGACCAGTGTGTAAAATTTAGTGGTATCTAGTGGTGTGGTTGCCAAGCCTGTAAGAGAACCTGTAGTGGCTCTTCCCTGTGAAGATTTGAAGGGGTCATTCTAACAACAACACAACGACTCTTATTCTTATGGGATTATACTAATCAAAACATACATAAAATGATTAGATTTCATGTCTACCGTCTGTTTCACACTGTCTCTGATTGAGCCAGCTTATATATAAAAAGGTTTATACTCTGTACTGTGCACATTGACATCATAAAATTGTAGCCAGTTTAGAGCTGGCACCAACAGTTATTTTCATTATCAATTAATCTATGTATTGGTTCCTCGTTAATACCAAAATCTAGAAAACTGTGAAAAGCACTCATCACACTTTTTCAGAACCCAAGGTGATGTGTTCATTTTATTCATTGTGACTGAGCAACACTCCAAAAGCCAAAGATATATGATTTACAATAATATAAAAATTCAAAATTTTAAATACTCATATTCGAAAGGCCCCCAACAAGCGAATATGTGGCACTTTTGTCTTGTTTGGCTTCATAAATTACTTGATAATTATATCTGATATTACTTTGTAATTTGAAATACAGCTGTCATAGCAAGCATTACCAATAACCTAGTGACTATATTCTCCCTTAGACACTTGAGGATCATTGCTGTTATGTGGTTAGAAGTGAAGTTAGTATCCCCTAATGAAGAGCTGTTTTCTTCAACACATCGACCTGACAGTTAAATAAAAATGGTAAACTGAGGCTTCTGTGGTGCGACATCTTTTTTTTTTGTAGTGCTGCTGTTTGAATTGATTCTCTGCTGTTACTGTAAAAGAACACCCTCTCAAATGACAAAGGCGCACCTGTCCTGAATCTCAAAGTGTTATGGATTGTTGCTGTTACTTGTTTTGTTCATGCTGAGACATCATATTAGTCAGGCGGCATCTATTCATGATACAGCCTGTTAGATATGCACGAGGCGCCACTGCAGCTAAACACTGTATGTTCGTGCCTTGTAGTTTGTCTGGATATGTTGGTTTTGTCGCTGGAGTGTAAGTGAACTTGCCTTTCATTATCCTTCATTCTGCCACCACTGTAAGCCATTTTCGTCATCCTGATTGCAGAAATTAGATTTTCTCTTTCTGTTATCATGATTTTTTCTTTACCTAACACAATCTGACCCTTCTCAGTGCAGACCTCAGCAAATCCCTGCTGGTTTCCTGAAACATCCCAAAAACCCCTTTCTCCTCCAGAGACTGACTATGATTCCAATTATAAAGAAATATGTACAGGAGATGGGTGACTGTCACAAGTCCCATGGAAATTTCATTTTAATTAATCTTGGGCAGAAATTGGCAGCTCGGGCATCACGACACTCATCAGGGCTCCCTGAAGTAGATCCAATTTTCTGTCTCAATAGGCATTAAATTAGCAAGAACATTTCAACCTTCGTCACCTCAGCACACATAACAAATGAAATACATTTGGCTATGTGACATAATGGAGTGCTAATAAATGGCTCACCACCTGAGCAAGGTAGAGGGAGAAGGCAGCAGGTGAATCACATTTGCCAGCACCTCGTCACATCTGGAGGTGTTAAAGAGAAAAGAAATGTGCAAGAATGTTTCCTGTGGAAATTTTTTCTAGTTTAGATGATATCATTTCTTGGGGAGGGCAGATAACACTCATCATTCAGTAGAGAATTCCTTTGAGATTAAATTTAACAACTTTTACTCATTCCATGATGAGGGGAATATCCCAAGCTTGATTGACCAAATTTAGCCCTCATCTAGCTTTGGCTCTATAATGATAAGCATTAATACCCCTGATGTTTATGCATGTGTTTACCTTAATGTGAATTTGGTTTCATTAGGAAATGTTCGTGGCTGACTGATCTGCATCCCCTTTGAGAGTGTGTTCAGAAATTTAACAAGTTTTATGTTTCCATGAAAAATATCCCACACCTCCATGATATCATTATCGCAGAGCAGCTTTGCATTTCTTTTGTGTTTGGAAGTCAGATTGTTAGCAAAGTTTCCATCAAACGGAAGACATGTTGCAGGAAACCGATCAATACAGGTCTATATTGAGAAGTTCTGCTGAATTAATTTCCTCAAGGAAAACTCTACCACATACCTATTATTATAGGGCTAGAGTTTATTCAGTGTTGGCACAGATAACCATGTTGCCAATTCATTCTGGGTAAGTCTGTGAAAAGTTGGTATCAGTGATAAAACTTTTTATCATCCCTTGTGACACAGCACAAACGGAATATGACATTTTTATAGAGCAGTTCAGACTGTTATTATAATCGATAGAAATAGAGTCAGAAGCTTATTTCACATTTATTATATTGTTTGTGCATACCTCAACATGACAGGTTATGTGCTTCCATCTTTGTAAGATAGTTGCCACATCAGTATCTGACTCTCATCCACCCCCAGAGTGAGGTGGATTGTTCTCTACTCTGAATAAAATTATAAGCAATCCCTCTTTTGCCAAGTCTGAATTTTTACTCTCAAAGAACATTGTATTGTGCACATTGAGATTGCCATCTGTCCAAAAGAGTCACAGTAGGATGCAGATGTGGGAATTTACAAAGCCTTGTCCAAGGCCTTTGATCTTCTGGCTCTTTCTTCCAATCCCTTTGTATGTGGTGGCTGTGGGCTTTAGGTAGCTGCCTAGGGAAGCAACATGTGAGGGGACACCTAATGAGGGTATCAGTGGGACCGGCTTTTGAAGGGAAGATGGTAGAAGGTGGTGACAGGCTATTGTGCAACTCAATACAGGGGTGGAGAAAAGTATAGGTAATACACATAGGCCGAATCAATCAAAAGTGGTTATGATTATTTTCACCGCAGAAAAATAGAAAAATAACTTCAATTATGTCATGTTGGTAATTACAGTTTTTTACCAAATAAAACAAGTGAAAACAATATAAATGTATGCAATTGACAATCATAGACTGTATACAAAGATGGATGTAACAAGGTGTGATGTCACCCACTGGTATGCACAGTGCTGCTTATGGTCAGCACCATCTTTTCCATTGGAAAAGACCAACACTTTCCAGCGAAGGAGTGCAGGGTGTTTCCTTTCACATTCTGGAAACACACCCTGCTATCTTGAACCAAATCACCAAACTGCCACATTGTTGAAAATAATAATGGACTGACAGCTCAGAGTCAGCATCTGAAAAGGGAGTCACACATGAATAAAGCTTCTGAATAACATTTATTATCAACATACAATACTGCTACTCAGCTATGTCAGTAATGAATGCAATGTATGGATGAGTGGAGTATGTGATGTGTGCAAAATCCCTAACCCATCTGGCTGGTGGAGGACTGGGAGGAAGAGAAGAGAGAATGAAACCAGTCTGATATTTATATTTATATAGAGGCTTAGCCAGGTGTCACCACATTGCCTTAACAACCCTCCCTGACTGCCAGATCCTGCAGGAAGTGACCAGTTGAGCTACTGCGGGCAGAAAGAAAGGGGTCGTAACCAAGTTCACGCTTTTTGAGTGGGAATCCATTGGAGCCAGGGATCTTTTGGAGCCAGCATCTAGAGGCAATCAGTGGCAAAACACTCTAAGATACTTCTGCATTGGCTTCAGCCTCAAGCTGCGGCCATTTCTACTTGGTGACAAATCAAAGGAAAATCCTGCTTCAGTACTGCTTACATAGATTCTACTCATCTCTGAAACTCCACTGGAGAGATGAACGGCATTCTTCCAAAAGATATTTTCTCATTTAGTGTTTTTGTGATGGTGGTGGAGAGCCAAAATCTCCCATAAGTGTTCAGTTGGGTTGAAATCTAGCGACCATTAAAGCAGAGTAGGGGTTTCTGTCAAAACAGGTGTCCTATATGGAAGCATCAACATTTGTTACATTTCCCACTCAATTTTAGAATGTATTCTAACCCTAACCGAATACATTTGAGACTTCAGCAATTGTAGTGACCAACTCTGCAGTATATTTTTCCTTCTGGGAGGCAGACAATAACTACTTTGCTGTTTAGTCATCAAATTTAACTCAAGGCTTCCATTGATGGTGCCTCATTTAGCAGTTTCCTTCCCCAGTACATGTTTATTGAAATGCATTGTATTTCTCCTGTAGCAATGAGCAGTTTCCATCTTCACCTCCGGCCCTGTCATCATCTACTTCTATAGAGTTTTTTAATTGGCTAAGGCTGGCGCAACCTTCCAACCCAGCTGTTTCCCTGCCACATCCTGGAGCAAGACAAGTGTTCCTCACTAATTACTGCTGCTGTCTGTGATGATCGGTGACACAGCCGGCTCCCACTGAATTACCCTCACCTCTCCCATTTACTGTATCTGTCAATATGCTCCTTCATGTTCATACATCAGTGAGAAATCTCTAAAGTAGAGCAAAGGATTGGGCCAAAAAAATGATGCCCGTTCAAGAGGCTCCCACAAGACTAATGACTGTTAAAAAGCAATCAAGTGGTAGCAGCAGTCTGGATGGTAGATCTCTGTATTTTATTGCTAACGCCTGGTCATGGCACCTCTCCTGTTTAAATTATTGCTATGTAAATCAAGTGCTTCGGTATTGGAAAGCAGCAGATTTAAGATGCTGGTGCATGTGCTAAGTAGACAGTATCCCAATATCCGTGGAGGCCTTCATTTGTGAGACTAACTCCTGCTATTCATCAGTGTGTCAGTCTACCTCGAGCTGGCACTACATTCACAGAAGTTCGCTTGGCGGAACAAATGAAGTTCTCTCTGACTCACAATATATAAAATGCTTATTCTGTATTTCTGCAGAACTGACATGAAGTAGCACCTGAAAAGCTCTGAATTAGCAAGTAGCAGCAGCACTTTTACATTATCTCTGCCTCTTCTTTTGTTTTGCGTATTTCTCTTGAATCCAAAAGCTACACACTCTTCCCACCTTTTCAGTGGAAAAGTTTGATTTTTGCAATGTGAATATAGCAGCTATACATATATGGTATGTCAATTTGGGAGTATAACTTTTTTAACAAAATATCTCATGAGGAAAGTCTTTAAAACCCAGCCTATAATGCCAAATTCATACAGATAATAGTTATTTATAACAAAAAGAAGAATGATTGTATAAAATCTATGTGTTTGTAATATACACTATGTGTACAGTGGATGAATCCCCACCCAGAATGGCTGTAAACATAGGTTGGATTCTTGTTTTACTGCAGATCTTTACACGAGATGTCACTGTCCTCTGCTGGTTATAACAGAGTATTACATCTACAGTGTGGAGATCTATTTTTAGCAAAGTAAGAAAAGTATGAATCTGGTTTGTTAATTAATCCTTTTGCTCACTTTGTGTTTTATTTGTTGCTTTAATCACTGCTTGTTCCGAATTTCTACAAAGTGTAGTCAAACTGGTTGTAATTTACTTGATTGTCTGTCTCATCTTAAATGACTGTTGCCCTGCTACTTAGGGCAACTCATTTGTGGCGGAATTCAAGCTTGTGACTGCTTATGTGCTTATCACCGAGAAAAAACTCCTTTTGTGAGAATTAATTGTTTCATTGTCGTCTTTCCTTGCACATAGGCTTTTGCAACAGAAATACATTCCCTTATTCCCCGGCTTATTTTTATTCCTGTGCCGTACAGTGTGAACTTAAATGGAGAGGGGTTTTTTTCTATTCAAGGATCCAAATTGATTTCTCTTCAGCACAACTATATTGGTCATGACCACTGCAAATGTATGTAAGAATTGGTATCAGTATGAGGTAACAGACCTATAGAGCCTTGATATCACACATCATTGGTCTTTTATATTAGTTTGGGAATTTCATTTGAGATACCAGAAAGGAGCCAATACATTCTGTATTGTTTTGGGCCCACGGGATAGTTTTGCAGTTAAAGTATGATATTCATGCAGTTGAATAAGTGCAGCAAACATAGTGTGCAGAATGCAAGGAGATAAGAACCCCACGCACTCACACACACTCACTCCTCTACCCCTACACCCCCAGGGCTTTGGTCATGAGTTTGTTTCATTCCGTAAGCAGACAGTCCCTCAGGATAGAGCTCCATTCACTCTCAGCTCAATTAGGAGGTGAACTTTTTGTACTGCTCATACAGTATTTTCAGCGTGATAACTCATAATGAACCCATTACATTTACACAATTTGAGCATGGAATCAACCTCAACTTTAAATAGCAGCCCAACCTGTCTCAAGAACTGAAATCAACTAATTTTCACCCTGCCTTATCTTTTATATGCACTACATTACCTAAAAATTATAAATTCAATGTAGAGTCTTTCATCTTTGACCCTGAAATAGTCTCGGCTAACTTCTTGTTTGGCTCCATTCTCCTGTTTAGTTTATTAGTAATGCAGCAGTGTTATTCAGTCGGCCCACCACTTTGGTCCAGACTGAAATATCTACACAACTATTGAATGGATTGTCATACAATTTGACACAGATATACATGGCTGGCAGACGATTAAGCCTAAAGACTTTGGTAATCCTCTGACTTTCACTATTTTGAGTGAAGTATTTCAATACAAATTGGATGGATTGCCATGAAATTTAGCATATCCATGGTCCAGAGGGGATGAACCCGAACAGCTTTGGTGATCTTCTGACTTTTCATCCAGGTCAAAGTTGTCAATTTTCCAGGGAAAACATCTAAAACATCTGTTTGATGATTGCCAAAAACTGTTGCACAGCCATTTATGGTTCTCAGTTGATGTATTATAATGACTTGATCCCTTGACATCTCCTTTTAGCAAAGTGACCGAACAGCTGTTGAATATATTGCCATGAAATTTGATGCAGACATTCATGACACCCTAAGGATGAATTGAAATCACTTTGGTGATCTCTTCAAAGCACCACTGTGTGTCTGAAAGTATGGCGTCACAGAGCCGCTAGCATGACTACAGACTCTTAGTCTTGTTATTCAGTTGATGCTTGAAGCTGTAACATTAAACTGGAATTTATTCTTTCAGATAATAAAAAAATATTTTCCCATATTTACAGAGGCATAAATTGAGAAGCAGCGGCTTAAGATGAGACGAGTAGCATGAAGACAGTCTGTGATGAGACAGTGAAAGAGAATGACGAGCAGTTGCAGGCATTGTCTTAAAGAAGAGAGGGGAGGCAGACAGTCATATGAACCGCTTGTATAGCTCCCTCCTAATGACTCCCGCTGTGCCATTTTTACCAAAGGCAAGGATTACCATTAAGCCCAAGTCACATCTTCTCACATGATCCCCTATCCTGCCCAAGGTTTATTCACGCACATGCACAGATGTGAGCACACAGAGCGGTGGTGGGGGAGAAAGGGAGAGATTGGAAGAAAGGGAGGTCGGCTGAGTGGTGGTCACGGGACAAACAGGAGGAGACGTGAAAACGTGTGGCTGCCATAGAAAAATAATGAAGTAGATTTCTACACAACAAGTCATACATGTCTAATCTTATTAAACAAAGTTAGTTTTTGCACATTTTAGTTTATTTATGCATTAGTATTTAAATCATGGTGTGTTAAAATGCACTTTAGCCATTCGATTAGCATGTGGCCTGACCCCTGACCTTTTTATTATTTTTATTATTTACACATCTGTTGTGCTTATATTATATTAATGTGCATTATTTGACATAATTCGCTTTTACAGACTAAATTAATTAATGAATTCACATGACACCAAATTAAATGAGTTTTGTGAAATTACAGCTATTTATTTTGCTGCCTCACCACTTCTAACGTGTACTTAGTGTGATCATAATAGGCTTGCATTAGCTCTATATCACATTTATGTACACTCTTTCAAAACACTTATGGCCCAAAGTGGGCTATACATAAGTTTGTTAGAGAGATGGGCAACATAAAAGCTTCTTAAAGACTTAAGCAAAAGATCATCAGTAAGTAGCTGGCTTCTGCTCTCCTGAAATGTGACCTTAAAAACGCTGCAGTGCATTTTCGGGTCAACAGTACGTTTGAATTATTAAATACCACATACAAGTCTATTAATATGATGAATCATAGAAAATTATTTTATTACCTGTGTAAGACTTTAAGGTCAAAATAATGGATCATTACAGCTGTTTATGCATTCCTAATGACTTTTTTTTTAACTAAAGAAAAATAGACTCCAGATAAATAATGTTTAAATGGTCATAACAACCTTGATCTGCTAATAGGCTTCCTACTTGCTCTCAAGGGGAACATGGGAAAGGCGCATACATAAGGAATGTGGCTGTATTTTCAAATGTACTCCATGAGAATGAGCTTAGTGCTAGCTTTGTGTAATCCTCGTCGTCACGCCCCAATTATGAAACGATACATCCAGAGCTGGAATTATGATAACCAACGTGAAACACATGTGACTAGGTTAAGAATCTTTGCCTTTTCAGTCTGTGAGAGTACATTTCTGAGAAAACATTTCTTTTCAGAGAAATCCTTTATTGTGATTTTTTATGATGTGGTTTTCAAGTTTATGTTCAGAGACCAACATAGTGCTAAGAGTTTTGTTTCACAGCTAAATATATTAAAGCAAACTGAATCAAACATCTCTGTTGGATCATTAAAAACTGAATTCTTCAGGGTTCCTATTATTCAACATTTTGACTGACAGCTGAATCGGCTGGTTTACTTTGGTAGCCGTTTTGCAGTTTTTAAGGCTGATTCACTCTTTTCTGAAATTTCTGGCTTTTGAAGTGAACACAGACTCAAGCCAGAAATCTGATATTGATTTTCTTCCCTCCTCTGTGGAAAGAACTGCACTATCACTATCATCTGATGATTGAATGTTTTTGCTAATTAGTGGGTATTGAGCTCCTTGAGGATAGCTGATATACATGCCCTAGTTATTTTTGAAATATCTAAGAATGAATTCAACCAAACAACGATAGTGTGAAGTACATCCAGTGCCCTATCTGCAACCTAGTTAAAAAAATTTGCAGTGAATTATGGAAAGAATGTGTTAAGCTTTGGATGCTTAAGAAAGAACCTGCTTCGCGGATCCTGCCCTAGATTCCAACTCCTTGGGGTTATCACTGTAGGTTTTGTCAACAACATCAACCAATCATTTTTTTCCCTATCACAAAAATGCTGTGAGGTTTTGCTAGCAGCATACCGAAATAACCAGCTATTTTAACCCTCATCTTACCAACATATTTAACATACATGAACCACTGACTGGGGTCCGTAGGCACCCAAAGAATAAACTACTGTAAAAAAAAAAAAAAAAAAAAAAAAAAAACAACCATCATAGGAAAATGTTAACTTATTTCTTTTCAAAACATTGTTAGTTATGCAATTAATGTAATTTTTTTAAAAACACTGATTGTGGTTATTAAAAAGAACTTGATGCTGTAAATAGTTGCATCCATTAAAACTGCATAGGTGGAACTGGGTGCTTTTGACTGAGGTCCCCCAGGTCCCCAATACCTTGTTTGTTTGGGTTTTTTTTTAAAGCACTAATTACCACATAAACAGAAAACAATGATATGAAGTAATTAGGAACAAATTGATTAACAAAGTCATGAAAAATTGGAATGATAGAATAAAGCACCTGTGAGATGTGACAAAAAGTATACCTCTGGGGTCTGCGGGGACCCCAGTCAGTAGGATTGTGGTTAAACTAATCAAAGGTTTTTGTTTTCAGCCCCTTCTCTGTCAGCAGCTGAACCGTGAGACAAGTAAACAAACAGTGCACACGCTGGAGGGGCGATAGGAGGCAGAATTCAAATGAATGCTGCACAGGCAGTTCATAAAACAGGTAAGTAAGAAAGCAGAGGAGCAGTGGTAAGTTTGTTCACAGTGCTATAAGTCACAATAATTAAACACTTTTTTATACATGCTGACACCACTTTCACCTGAAATTTATCACGCCGAATTAGCATCTTGTGAAGTCTTATTTAGACTAGATACAGATGATACCCTTTTTAAATTTTACACACAAATATATTAATCATAAAGAGTACAACTCAGCAACTTATGGCCGCTTCGTCAAGACTTGAGAAAGTAATCCTGATGATGTCATCACATCAACCTCCATGTCATAAGTGACTCGAAAAGGGATTTCTCTGAAAGCTGTGATATATCCCATCCGGAGCTTAATAATATGGATATGTCTGAAAACCAAACAAACACGAACACCTCACACCAGCCAAAGCCTGTTTTTCAGTAACTCAACCCAATTTTTTCTAATATGATGTTTATTGTCAGTACAACAACACTACCATCTTGAGTTATCATGAGTCACAAGTTCCCAACTTTATCATCTTTAATCTCTGCCATCCCTCTCATATGATGTGAAGATTTATAAGATATGACACTGTTGAGTTGTATCATGGGAAGTGTAGGATTTGCAGTTTTTGGAGCTGCTAAAAAGCAGGATATACTTATTTGTATCATTTATATTATTTAAAATCTGTCTCCTAACTTCGGAATAGTGCAATACTCAATATCTGGAATGCCCATTTAAAGTGAGTGGTTTTGATTGTTTGATTATGTAATAACTACACATCATTCTCAGTCTTTGACATTTCTTAATATGATAAACAGGATTTCACCAGCTTTTTCACCATCTTAAGCAGACTCAAAATGACTCAAATTCATTGTTATTTCTATCTAGAAATGTGAGTGTAGATACACAGTGGGACGCCTCCAGGAATCAAAATTTCCAAAATTCAGATATGATCTTTATTGTCCCACAAACTTCCTTTGATGCAAATTAGATGTAAAGGAACAAAAGACAATGGCACAGTTACACAATGTTACATTGGCACAAATAGTATGTGATTTTTTTTTATAAAAATTTTAAAAAGAGAAAGTCCAAGACTGTTTAAGCATGCAAAAATACAACTGTATGAATTAATCATGTTTATTGCACATGGAATAATAAATTAGAGCAAACAAAAATCATGGAAAACAATCTGCATTCCTAAAAGACCTCTTGAATAAATACCTTTGATGCCTCTGTGTCTCACATGCTCATGGCAGCACGAGCAGCCTAGAGAGAGAGAGGGCTTCCTGAGAAGTCAAATGACCTGAAATATGATCACTTTAACAAACACATGAACCTCTGGTGTGTGTGTGTGTGTGTGTGTGTGTGTGTGTGTGTGTGTGTGTGTGTGTGTGTGTGTGTGTGTGTGTGTGTGTGTGTGTGTGTGTGTGTGTGTGTGTGTGTGTGTGTGTGTGTGTTGGGGGAGTGCTTACTCAAGATTAGATTCTGGCATTTTGTGCAGTGGGAGAAATGTCTTAATTACACAGGGACAGCCAGGATATTCAAAATAACACTTTGGACAATTTGGTGCTATTAGAGTTTAAGTAATGAATAAAAGTGAGAGTTTACAAGTGCAAAAGCAGATAATATTCCCAAGACCAATATATTACTGAGCCTTTTTGCTGCACCAAGTTGATTTTTTTTCATAAACATGTGTGCCAGGGGCGACATTTATAAAAGACTATTACTCCATAGCAAATTAATTTTCATACAGTGCTCATTAAGGCGTTGCAGTCTACGTGCACGCATTAAAGTTCTGTAGGCTTACTCATTCATCATAATTTGTGGCTTAAACTGAAACAATTCTGTAATTTTGTATTATACATTTTTTTCAAATGTTGGATTTATTCAGCCCACTGCAGAAGTCCAGAGGGCTTTTCGAAGAGTAATACTGTGCATGACCGGATCACACTACCTTTCTTTCCCTCCATCCCTCCATCCCCAGTAGGAAATATGATGTTATGTGATGGGATCACGCGGGAGTCAGAAAATCCGGGTAGTCATGCGCTAATCCGGTATTTAAGATCGGCGGTTCACTTGTTTGGGGAAATAGAAGCAGGGGCCTGGGTATATGGGAAGGGGCGTTTTGTACACACATTCAATTGACAGAAAAAGTAATTCCTGGTGTGTTTAAGTGATGCTCGTTCACTTGGACTAACAACTTTGTTTAAGTGAATAATTGCAGGTAAAATATCCAGTCGGTAAAAACTGAGTCTCAATCTCGTGCGTAAAATTTGACAATCGTTTTGGATAATGTGGCAGAGCTGCTTTTTGGTGCTTTTGGGCGCCGCGGTCGTGAACGCTCAGTTCCCCAGAGAGTGTGTGACACCCGAGGGACTCAGTAGTGGACAGTGCTGTCCGTCACCCTTTGGCCTGAACAACGACCCGTGTGGTTCCAGCACGGGGCGCGGACAGTGCGTGTCCATCACTGCGGATGCGCGCCCGCACGGCCCTCAGTACCCGCACGACGGACGGGACGACCGGGAACGATGGCCAATCCGTTTCTTCAACCGCACATGTCAGTGTAATGGAAACTTCAGTGGTTATAACTGCGGCCGCTGTAGACACGGATTGACCGGGGCCAACTGTGACCAGAGTGTTTCTGTTGGTAAGTGCGCATCCTCCTGGGAGTCTGGGGATATATTTTAATAATAATGTCATAGATTATTGATTCAAACCCCTAATATGAGATTAAACAGTCAGCTAGCAGATCTGAGTTTTTAGGGATTTAATGCCATCGCCCAGTGGCACTTTAGCAATCCTTTATGACACCCTGCCGACCCAGAAGAACGCATAATGGCCCGTTTAGTGTTGGTCTATCTATATCTACCTGACAGACAGATTATTTTAGCAAAATGAACTCAGATTAGAGTCACATGAAACCAATTCCAAAATGAAATTGGCCCTCAACGACATAGATAAGACATTTGATAACAAGATGAAATGTAGAAAACGGTCAAAAAATCTGCCTGTTCCGCATATTTTCTGTACTCGTTTTTTCTCAGTCATTAAAAACGGATTCCCAATTAACACATGACTGATTGAGTTAATCTACTTTTTTTCTCCACTAATCCTCCAGTAAGAAGAAACGTGATGCGGCTCAGCTCGGATGAGAAGCGTGCCTTTGTGAACGCGCTGGACCAGGCCAAGCGCACGGTGCACCCCGACCTGGTGATAGCCACCCGCCGCCATGCGGAGGTCTTCGGGCCCGACGGGAACACCATGCAGTTCGAAAACATCACCGTCTACAATTACTTCGTGTGGACGCATTATTACTCTGTCAGCAAAACTTTCCTGGGTGCGGGACAGGCCAGTTTTGGAGGAGTGGACTTCTCACATGAGGGGCCCGGTTTCGTCACTTGGCACAGATACCACCTGCTGCAGCTGGAGCGAGACATGCAGGTGAGATACCGTATAAAGAGGTGACAATTTAGAGTAATAGCGCATAAACAATAGTCGTTGTGAAGGTAAATCGCCACCCTTAATTTACCAATATATCACCGGTTAATACTCCACTTCAACCCAGTTGTCAGCTCCCCTGCTTGTTTACTTTAGGCAATGCGTTTCACCACAACTGTATTGGCGAGCAAATCGTAATTGACGACCCAATTTCATGCCTTAATAGGCGACCACCGTGCAAAATGTGATTTGAAGCGTTTTATAGGCGGAGATTCGATTTGATCAGCACACAATAGATGGCATGCAGGAAACGACAACAGCACCGAGCAGAATAAATGACTAGATATATCTAGTGGTTCACAGTTACACGGGTTTTCTTCTAAATACACACTTGCAGGCACAGGCACGGGACCCTGTTGAATTCACTGATAGCTAATTGGGCTCCTGCCGAGAAACTATTCCTGAGCAAGTTTATGCTTCACTAGTTTTCCCTAATTAGTCACTCTGTTTTCTGTTCTATTAAACACGGATGGCCACAGTTTTCCAAGTCAGGATTATCAACCAAGATGACTAGGAGTTGTCTCAAGTAATTGTGCCTGATAAATTAGATGTGTTCAATAGCAGCAGATTATTTTTGCTAATAAATTGGTGAGGAAAAATATCTGGAGTAAGGCTAAACAGCTCAGCTTGTTAATGTTTGTTTATGGCTAGATCTTCACTTCCTAAGAATTTTTCAAAGGAAAAAACTGAAACAGATGTAAATTACAATGTGATTCATAACTGTACACTGTCTTCTCAAGTACCTTTGTGCTTGACAAGTAACTTAATAAATAATTTTTTGGCCCAATATGTAGTGTATGTCCTTCTGAAAAATAAAGTTTAGTGTTTCCCAGTAAGTTGCAATATTTCTAAATCCATTCTGCCCCTGGTTGCACACACATTTTCAATGTTTTTCATACTGAGATATTTTACATCAGATATAAAGTGATTACAGACCCTAAAATTGATTTCACAAGGACTTTTAAAGAGCCAATATTCATTCATTGCAAATGTCCTATAGTACATTCCAGAAAGTGCTATTTGCTTGCATTGCAGGTTGAAACCATGGTGCTCTGGTACGGTTTCTAACATTGGTGTTCACATTGACAAACACTAACTCAGCCATCCTTTCTTTTTTATATCAAACAACCAGGACATGCTCCAAGACCCCTCCTTCGCCCTGCCCTACTGGAACTTTGCCATTGGTGGAAGCACATGTGACATCTGTACAGATGACCTGATGGGAGCCAGGAGCAACTTTGACATGAATTCCCTGAGCCCCAACTCTATCTTTGCCCAGTGGAGAGTTGTCTGTGAGAGTGTAGAAGACTATGACACCCTGGGAACCATCTGCAACAGTAATACTATTGTTCCTCAACACAGAAAAAAGTCACAAGGATCCTCTTTATTCTTTAAGTGCAGAGAAATTGCTTTGCAGTATGTTATCTGGTTGTTGTTAATGAGTTACCTTCCTTGTCTCTTTTCAGACACTGAAACCGCTCCCATCAGAAGGAACCCAGCAGGAAATGTCAACAGGCCAATGGTCCAACGTCTCCCTGAGCCTCAGGATGTGGCAGACTGTCTGCAGGTTAACACTTTCGACACACCACCCTACTACTCCACCTCTTCTGAAAGCTTCAGAAACACAATTGAAGGTAAAGTGTTTATTTTTGGCGACGTCTCACTTTTTATACCAGTCATGTTCCAACTCATATACCAGTAAAATGTATTGGTCTAAAACTACAAAGGTATAACTTTCTGTATGTCATTTGACATTTTCTTAAGCCTTTATGTATTGTTTCCATTAGGTTATAGCGCCCCCCAGGGGAACTATGACCCTGTGGTGAGGAGCCTCCACAACCTGGCCCACCTGTTCTTGAACGGGACTGGAGGACAGACCCACCTCTCGCCTAACGACCCCATCTTCGTCCTCCTCCACACCTATACTGATGCCATTTTTGATGAATGGTTGAGGAGACACGCTCCAGGTCTTTTAGCAACAAAATCTTGTTGTAGTTGTTCACAATATAATACCTGCATTTATTTTACTGCTTTAGTGTTTGCATGATTTGCTTTTACATCCAATATTTCTTGACAGGTTCAGCTGTGTACCCGGACGAAAACGCCCCTATTGGTCATAACAGAGGCTACAACATGGTACCTTTCTGGCCCCCGGTTAATAACGCTGAGATGTTTGTGGTTGCCCCTGAAAATCTTGGTTATTCTTATGAAGCTGAATGGCCAGGTATACATTCTGAATTACTTCTAGTACATTTTTTGCTGTCCTCTAACATAACCTTTAATTAAAAACATCGATGACAAGGGTAGTAATCATCCACTTTTCCATTTCTAGGTCAAGCTTTCACTCTGACTGAAATCATCACCATGGCAATAGTGGCTGCGCTTGTGATCGTTGCAGTCATTTTCGCTGCCACCACATGTGCCGTGCGGGCCAGGTCGTACAAGATGGAGGGCCACCAGCCTCTGCTCAGTGATCAGTACCAGCGCTACGACGATGAGAAAAGCCAATCTGTAGTCTAAAATCACCATTCAAACATTCAGCCTCACCAATGTGCTGCTTCTCTCTACTTTTAATGTGACTACAGCTATGCAATTTGGTAAAGATTGAATCTGTTCTCACTAGAGAAAATGTGTAGATCATTGAATGCTACAAGGTGATAGAAAGTAGTCATTTGAGTGCTTTTATGTCCCTGTGTCAAAGGGTGGTGTAGTTTGTTTTTCTTAACAAATAATACAGACATGAAACATTTACTGATCAATTGACCCAATGAACATAAAACATAAAACACTAAGTATTCATTTTTGTAACATACATGTAAAAATATATGCAGTAGCCTTTAATGGTGCAGCTTTGCAAAGATTGTCAGGGTCATATCTTCACAATTTTTAGTTTTCAGGAACATTTTGTAATGGAAAATGTGTTCCAACAAACTGAACATGAACAGACCAATTGTTGGTGTGATGGTGATGCCACCAGGTGGTGCTGAATCCTGATTCCTGACTGAGTCGTTTGTGCCAGTGTCAGCAAGTTATCTAAGGCCATATGTACTTGAATAGTTGATGATTCACTTCAGAGGTGATTAAATATAAAGAATCCAGGTTCTGACAAGTGATTCATGATGTTATGTAACTTTATGAGTACATATAAAGTAAAATAAGGTAACAGATGCAAATCAGGTTAAACATAAACTTACAATTTACCAATTCTACCTTTTTTATAGGCTCCATCAATGTCTGTTTTTTCTTCTATAATTGAACAGCTATAAAATACACTGCCCATGTAATACAGCCTTAACGCCCACAAGGGGGTGCAATATTTTAATCTTAAATATGCCTTTATTTTTTTGTTTTTTATTGTGTGTTTAGATTAATGAATGCCCATAATCTAAAATGTTGAGTTGTAAATTAGTGGGAAATTCAGAGAAATAAAAATAAAAACAACAGGGGTGGCAATTAGGAAGATGTGCAACCACAGTCCGTCCAGTGTCAACAGGTTGTAATCCTGAGATCTAACAGATCTGTGTATTCTTTAAAAATCTCCCTTTAAGAACTAAACTAATGTGAAATGGTCATTACTTCTTTTTTCTGTTTTTTTTACTTTTTTAAGTGTTCCAAAAATGTTGTTCGATCTGCTTGCCAAATTATTTAATTGATTAAATGTTCTGTTGTCCACACACTGGTCTCCTCGACTTCACACTGACACCACATGTCTACTATGCACTGACATCTATGTGATTAAACGTAGACATATATTTATTTAATCATCAAACTGCAACATTGTCATGTACTGACACTTGCAATTGTCCCTTATTATCCATTATGTCTAAACACACACAAACCTGATAAAACAGCCTGTTGTAGTATACATGAAGAATATTCTACATCATGGGGGTATTTTGAGTCTATCCTGAAAATGATGTTCCTGACTGTACAGGCAAGTTTTTTTTTTCCCACATCAGCCCGGCGTCACCTCACCTGTCTGGTATCTGGTTACAGAGGAGGCTCCCCTTGTGGGAGTGTCTATGGAGAGCACGTTGTCATTAAACTGTCTCACTACTGGTCAGAAGCTTCAATGGGAGGTCTGTTAGTGTAGCAGCGGTTAAAGTGTTTGTGGTTCTGTTGTTCATTCTGTGAGCTGGTTGTATAAAGTTGTGAAGAGTCGACGTGTGCTGCTACTTTATAACAACTCCTGTCTGGATACAGCTCGCGCACATCGAATCACTGGGAAATATCTCCGAGGTCACAGCTCTGTAATTAACCCCGCCGCCTGCTTCAAAACATACATATCATCTCTGCTGACAGCCCGTCGCCATGGACGAGGATAGCAACTTATCGCCCGAGTTGAAGGATATAGAGACAAAGTTGGGTCGAAAAGTGCCAGATAGTCTCATCCGCTCCCTTGTTGGAGGAAAACATCCCGACAGGCACGAAAAAGCGGCGGCGGCAGCGCCTCATGTAGTGAATGGCAAACTTCGTGCCAGTTCTGCTGACTTGAAAAGACTGGAAGGCAAAATGCTATTCCTGAAACAAGAAATGGTAAGTGTCTTTTTTGTATTATTTTCAACTGAATAGGCAGTCTAGGAAAGAGTTGTCAAAGTGCCATTCATCTAAGCTAGTGTAAGTAAACCATATTACGGTATATGCGACATATAGCCTAGCCTATATGTTCCAGCCTTTCTAATTAAAAGTTAATAATTTATTTTAACTGCGCATGTCTAAGCAGCTTGTTTAACAATACACTTTTGAATTAAACAACCCTCAAATACGTCTGCGTTTGGCATAGTTTAATGTCAGGTTGAGCTGCATTTGATAGCCTATCTGCTTTCTTTAGCGTTGCATACTTGGCAGTAGCCTACAGGAAATGCCTACACTAACATGCAAAACAGGTCAACGTATCAACATGTGGTTGTTGTAAATGTGCCTGTTGTGTCTCATTGTCCTAGAAAGTGCCTTGAAGCCGGTCAGTAGAGTATGTGAGAGCCATTCACACCTGCTCACTACAGTCAGAAGAGAGCTTTGTAGGTGAACCCTCCTCACCTCAGGGAGTGCGCCCCCCCCCCCCTACTGTGATTCAAACAGCTCTGCGCCTGTGTGGAGTTGCCTTGTGATAGTTTTATATGACATTAAAAGGGTTTTTTTTAATGCCTGTTAAAGCCTTGTATGACCCCTAGTGACAATCCCCCCTCCCCAATTAGAGCGTGGTAAGGAAAGGTATTAGGATTCCTGAGCAGATGGTCAAGTTGACCGAGTTTTGCGGTTGATCATGGCCAGCAGACTGACCCATCACCAGAGACTTTGTATTGATTAGCTTGTTAGCATACAAATGTGACACAGCAAATGAGACCTGTAACTGGCACATGTAATGGGAACAATCTTTACCTTGTTTGGCTTCTGTTGTAGACACCCTTGTCAAATTCACCCACCATTATAAAGCCATTACATTGTACTAATATGAAAACAAAAAATTTCCTAAAGGGAAAAAAAGAACAAGTATAATTCCATTAGTGTTGTCTTTTGTCAAGTATCCTCATGTCATATTCGGGCCATCTTGGGCTTCTCTGTTTGTGTAGTTCCACGAACAGCTCAATCACTAATCCAATCAGACTGCTCTGTTTTGGTGAGCACAAGTCTGGCACAACACACTTTATTTGAGAGGCTGCAATGATCTACAGCCTGTTTTTTAAAAAGCAAATGAACTCTGAATGGGGCTGTTCTCTAAAAGTTATGGGACCGGCCCTTTATTAGTTTCATATGATAAATTAAACATGTTGTTTCAGGTTCAGTATGACTACCCAGTACAGATAAAATCATGCAGCACTAATTGTGTTTCCTAAACTCATTTTGAGATACCGACCCACTGGTGCCATCTTATTAACACAAGATAGCTGTTTGGACTAAAATTCTAATATGACTCCATCTGCTCAGCCTCCGTGTGTGTGTATAAAGCGGCTGGTTTATTATCCTCCCAAAACAAATACACTGGCAGCAATATGAGTTAAATGAGGGCTGGCTGCAAATCCACTCCAAAGAAAGGCTGTTTTATCAAGCCAGCTGTCAGGAACACTGTACCAGCCCTGTCTGCCTTCATCTGCCTCAATGCATTTTGATTGTGACAGGCTGTTACAGCTGTCCCTTTACCATTTTTCCCTCTGACTGGTTGTTTGTCACCCGCTCAACACAGGGAAGTCCCTTTTGAATGACTCCATAGGCTGTTCACTTCCACCCTCAATCAATGGCATGGCTGTCATGGCAGGGAGTTCAATCAATGGCCATACTGTGTTTAGTAGGCATATAATTCAAAATCCTGAGTGCTGTTTCCTGTCCGTGCTGTTGCACAAGCGGTACAAGTCCCTTTTTCCACATAGTTTAGTGTTTTTGTTCACGAGAAAGTCTGATAGTCTAAACAAAGTGGTACACAGTGTTCTGACCATAAGAGAACAAAAGAATGCTAACAATTGTAGAGAAAAGGGGAAAAACAAAGCTTCCCACAAGTACCATTTTAGTAGCCGTTCTGCGGCTTTCGATTTTGCTCACATGATCTTCATCAGGAGGTGGAGTGTCACGGAATGACAAATGCTCAAATTTCCATTTTTTTCCCAAGAGTAATCCAAGGACTTCCTGTCTATGTTGGTTTAAAAACAGAGGTATAATCTCTGGATGAATTACATGCGTTGTGCTTGAAGGTTCGAGGTCGAGTTCAAGACCTTTATTTGTCCCTGAGGGGCAATTGGTTCTGCTACAGTAGTAATAAGAGCAGCAACAGAACACAGGGCAAGACACACAAGATAAAAAACCATACATACAGAACCACACTTCATAAAAACCATGTTTAAATACAAGAGTAAAAGGTGAACACATGAAGTACAAAAGTTACAGTATTAGTGAAGGAACAAAAGAGGTGAAACAGGCATGGTTTGGTTTTAGTAGCTGCTCAGGGGCAAAAAAGCCTCAGAACAGCTACTAAACGGACCTTGAAAATAGATTGTTTTCACATCTGCTGTGTCCAAGGTCAGGAATCAACTTTGAACCTTGATGCAAACAATATCTGGCAATGATAATGGTACTGGTTTTGTATTATATTGACTTCCATTCTACTTATGAGGGCACACTATCATGTTTTAGCTGTGTCAAAGGAATATTTACATATCTTGGTAAAGATTGACACCACAGTCCTATGTGTCCGTTAGATATAAGGCTACAGCCAGCAGCCACTTAGCTTTACTATTTCTTGCCTGGTTACTGTGCCTTCCTGGAGTCTCCCCTGATTGCATGGCATCACCATGCTGACAACAAAACTACATAAAGTTACTACTCCTACCAAAGACATAGTCTGGTACTCAACTCTCTGTAAAATGTATAAGTGTAGTTCTCAAAATATGTAACTACTCATTTAAATGCTTGGTCATTCTTAAAAGCAGTGATCTGACATGGATGTTTTTCCCTTACTCACAGGCACACCTGCGAGCCATTGATGTGAAGCTGATGCAGCAGCTCATGTCAATCAACGAGGGCATCGAGTCCATCCGTTGGATGATAGAGGACAAAGGAGGCGTGGCCAGCCAGGAGGGCAGCCTGTCAGGCAGCTTGTACAGCCTGTCAGACAGTCAGGATGGTAGTTCCCTGCGAGGCAGCTTCAACAGCTTGAATGATGGCAACAGTGATGGACTAGACGGTCTGTCTGTTGGTAGTTACCTGGACACTCTTGCAGAAGATCTCCCAGACAACCCTTCACCTACGGACCTTGACTGTTTTGTGGATGAAACAGTGATTGAAAGCGATGGTTTCAGCAAATCGCCACTAAAACTCAGGGTGGAATCAGACGAATACTACTGCTTTGGATAATGATGATAAGCTTAAGACAGTGGTTACAGAGACTACTGAGATATTTTGTGAAGAAAGATTTTTTTTGAAAGTGCTCTTCACTTTTACAAATTAACACAGCTGTCAGATTATTTTATTTTTTTCTTATTTTAAAACGACAGCCAAGTGGCTGGCATGAAATACCAAATGATTCACGTGACTTCTTACTTTGAAACCAGTTCCTTATACTGCATATTGAACACACCTTAACAAATCGTTGTCGCAACAAATACAAGTGAAAACATGTCAACAATTTTTAATGTCTTACTGATATCATGCAGGTTATTTAAACTGTAATAGGTGCTTTATTACGCATACAGATTGTATTTATTGTTGAGTTGTTGGTAACTGGAATGTTCTTACTCTGATCCAATACATCACCATTTTCATTTGCAGTTAAAGTACTTCTTAGCCTAAATTTACTGAAGAAAGGGTAAAGAAATGTAGCAACTAAAGGTGGACTGCAGGTTTTTCTTTTCAGCTTCCACTTTGGGTAAGGGTCAAATCAGCCACAATCATCTGATCTAAGTAAAGGAGTAGATTAGGATTTAGCGGCCATTTGGAAAATTGGACATTTCATGCTGAGTGATTCAAGAGGCTAAACTGTTTAAAGTGGCAAAGTGGCTCATTTAAGTGTTACAGCAAGTGCAATTTGCTTACATGCCAAAGTCTGAGCTCCACCTACCATTAATGTTTGTTTTTAATTATTTCTTTCCTGAAATGTTTTGACTGAAGTTCCTAAGCTTAACCCGACTCAGCAATAGTAGAATTTACCACACGTAGTCTTACACCCAAGAGATTAGTTACACATCTAAAGCACAGATGCTTGACTGAAAACCAAAGCAATTTGATTGTCTTATAGATAATTTAGGCCTGGGGCAAAGACCCGTTAACAGCAGATGGGAGATTTGTTGATGGTGGACATATGTGAAACACATGTTTTTGCTTTGTGGGCACATTTTAATTCTCTTTTCAAAAAGGTTTAATTAGAGCTACATGATGCTGTGTGTTTAGCTTTAAGCTCCATGTTGGTTTGTATGGCGTTTGTATTTTATGCTGCCTGCTTTTTGAAGAAAAAAATAAGTTTTTATTGGTTGCTAATGATTTTGTTGTGGAAATGAATTAATATATTGTGATTTGTGTCTGCCTCATACTGTCTTTAAGCAAATAACACAGTCTTAACTGTTGGGTAAACGTCAATTTTTAGAAACAGAAGCGGTTCGCTGACTTCGTTATGGAATCTTAATGAGATGGAAAGTGAACATTATGGTAGTTTCCTTATTTGGAAAATTTAAGTTAAGTATAATCTAATAAAGTCAGACCATGTGGTGCCTGGTGTAATGTGGCATGGAAAATTACCCTCATTAATTCACTGTGTCACTCTATATCACATTCCTTTTGATAAAACACAGAACCAGGAGATGATTCTAAATTTGGCAAATGAGGCTTATTTTTGCACTTTTAAGTTCCTCAAGCTATTAGCAGGGGAGGTCATTTGGGAAAGCATTTAGGGATGGGACGGAAAGTATTATTACAGATGAAGAATCATGTTACCTGAAGCTAATGAGATTCTGTCATCTGAGCGCAATGCTTGGAATGAAGTCAATTGAAAATAACACCGATCAAGAATGAGACAGAATTTGAATTGGAATGCCAGCTATACTAAGTATTTAATGGTTTATATTCATTTTTATGCATCTCACTAGCTTCTTATCTTTCATGTGATAATTGAAGTTCCAGACAGAGTATACAGGGAATGTCATTATAGGAAATTTGAGAACCTTGGTCTCTTTGGCTTGTGAATAAGTGAGTGGCCATGGGACACTGTACTTCAGTAGCTCTCAGGCAGGGGTCTGACATCAGGACTTGGCTTTGGAAATGCTGCCTTGTTAGAAAAGTCTTGAGTTATTCACTTTGTCCGCTATAGCTGACTCACATTAGTTTCTCATATTATTTAGAACTAGTATATCATGAATGGCGGATTTTGTGGATGTTTTCTCGTTGTGTGACAATCTTGTTGCATGACATGAAATGCACAAAATAACAAGATTGGACACAAAGGACACTTTTAGCGTAACATTAGTTCCAGACAGATATAATCACTTTATCCAGGCACATTAAGCATACTTGTAACTTTGTCTCACTGCATGTGCAAAGCAGCTTTATTTGGTTTTATGCTGCCTTTCCTTATCTCTACCTCCCAGAGGCTTTGGCAAGCTTAAGCTCCCTGTCAAGCTGAACCAGGGCACTAAACCAAAGAACCTTGTGAATGACGGCATGAACTGCTTGTCAGCAGTTCAATTAAAAACACAAAAAGTTCTCTCAACTTCTCGAAATTTCATGTCTTAACAAATGTAATAACTGCATGACTGACTGATAGTGTATTTCCCTCAGGGGAAAATGTTGGAACTAGAGCTCGTGGCCTTTAAGTAATTGGATGTACAGAACAGGTTCTGCCAGTTTATGTTGTAATAGGTCTAAGTCAAAATTCCTGAGAGCTACACGTTACCCTACACATGAACCAATGTTGCCTTGTGGGCCTTTCCCTGGCGTTATTAATTGCACATTTCCTGAATGAAAGGGAGAACTGGCTGACACAGCCTTTGTGTGTTAAAGACAAGTACTGTCATTCACCAAACCATCCAGTAACGTTTGAAAAAACTGATAGTTGAAGTTTTTTTCCTCATTCCAAGCAAGGACTAAGTACCATAATTGTTCACCTCAAAAGTAAGCGAGCAAACAAGCTATCAGTTTGAATTAGACAAGTGAAGTTACTCAAAGTTTGTCAAATTCTACTGTCTACAACAATTACAGTTACCCTGTTCTTACTGTAGGTTCAATGACATCCAGGCTTTGTGGAAAGCAAACAAAGGTAAACAAAAAATCAGTTGCAGTACCCTTGGTTTGGGAGCAGAGTGCGAAACAATGATTTATTCATTCCCAAAGTGTCCTCAGTTACTTTACTTGAGCACAAATAATTACGCTCCTGTACAATCGAGACAGCGGCTTCCAGCAGGGATCCATTAGCAAATTAGACACTAGGGTTGGGACTGTGCCACAAGATGAAGGGAAACCAATACCGTCTGGTATCTGGGAAACTGTCACCATGCTACCAAATGAGGATACAGGATATGGGTTACTGGAGTAGGGTTTATGGTGGATCAAATGGGCCAAAGACACAGTAGGCCCCTCAGACAGGAAGCTACAGATACAGAGTAAATATACACAATTGTCAAGCTACTTTATTCTGGTTTAATTAGAGATTTTTTTCTGTGGTCTTGCCATTTGTTGCGCAGTTCTCTTTTTTTCTAATAACTTTGAATAGACTGAAGAATTCCATAAACATTGTAGTTATATTAAAGAGAATATAAGTCAAGTAACCTGATGAACTTAGTAATGAATGTTTGTGATATCCTCAGTGTGCTGTGCAGTCCTGCTAATACTTTTGATGGATGTAGCACATTAGATTGAATATGTCGGCCTTATTACATTCCCAGACATGCAGAGCTCCATGTTGGGAGATTTATGAAGCCGTGGAAAGCTTAATAAGGCCTGTCCCATAGCATGAATATCTTGTTTCATCTAGGAAAAATACTTAATGAATGTCAAGGTTAGCTGCAATCCTAATGTGCTCCTCAAGAGATTTTCTGCACTGATAATGCAATGATAGCGTTCACCTTCAGACCCACCAAATATTTCATTTCGATAAGATTATAACATACATTGAAATGATGGTATTTGTTAGGAGAAGTCCTGAATGAGCTCTTAGTTGGCCAAGCTGTAGACACATCACGTTTTGAAGCTAAAGAACCTTGTGAAACCTTGTTGATCTTGGGAACCACTGTAACCAAACAGCTAAAGACGTGGTATTTAGTTTGTCAGTGTAAATATTAGACATTAACAATGGGTATCCATTCTCTCATAAATTACTCAGCTGAGAATTAGAGAAACACGTCTTGGAAGCTTCTGAGAAATCTAAACAAAGAAAGTGGTCAGCCTGAGAACGCGTTTACCCTGCAGGCTGGCCAAGCTGCATTCCATTCACAGTTCATGGGGTTATTTTTAATCAGCATAAACACAGTAGTGCTTGATTATTTATCAGATGTCGTTTTGGCTATAAAGTTTACAGATCACCCCATGAGACTTTTTCCAGACCATTTATCATCTATTTGTGAATCTCACAGGATGTAACAAATTGCATTTGAATCACTGTTCTCACTCTTTGAACCCTTTAGCTTCACTTCTAACTTGTATGGAAAGTTACAAGTAATTATTGGTTCCCTCGTAGTATTTGTGGTGATGCCACTTTATAGGTCATCCTCCTCAAGTTGTATTAAGAACATAAACACAACTTAGCCAAAATAGCGTTTAACCTTTTGAGGACATTCTCCCAGAAAGCTGAAGTCCGTTGCGACAGCTGTTCAACAGCTTAGCCTTTATTTTGTGGAGATTTACGAATCACAAAATAAATGGTTTACATCACATAACTTAGTTCTTAGGTAGAGCTTAGTTGTCAATTCAAATTTACACCCAGTAGCTGCCTGGTGCCTGTTGTGTAGCTAACTAAACTGACACAACTAGCTTGCTAATACGGTATATCTAAGAGAGATCATCCATATGTGATATGGTCATTACATGTTGTGGGAAAAATATTTAATTACACGCCACAAAAATTACTATTAGACAATGCTATGGCAATAATGTTAGCATAATTGACCAAATAGCTTTAGCATAATCAGATATTTACAACTCATTCTAAACTGCATGAATACTACATATGTGTAAAGTAAAGTTTAATGTATTGTTTTCCACCCTGAAACTGGTATCTGTGGCAGCTTTTGATAGTGAGTTTTTGTCTATAGGTGATTGCTTTTGACTGGATAGTGCAAGTGATGGTTTCTAGCAACCATTAGTTTCTAAGTTTTAATGGTGTGGCCTGATTTAAACCACTAGTTTGCAACCAGATAGTTACTGAAAACATACAGTTTAAGACCTTTACACAAATGGATTTATGAATAGCTGGTGCAACTGAATCCCAATATTTCTAAAGAAAGGAGGACAAAACACAAAAAACTCTCATTGGTCGCGAAGAAGCCATATCATGAATAGGATGTTTCAGCATTTAAAACCTCTACCAAACAGATTTGTCATGTAATTAATCTCTGATGCAGATATGCAGTCCATCTTTGCTGTTTGGTTGTGAAATCATTTTCTATCAAAAGCACAAACCGGTTTAACCTGTTACACACTGATATTTGTCAACCTATTTCCCAACTATTATAATGTATTTCCATGAATTCCCTTTACACTCCTTTGTGCTCGAAACTAAGGATTGGCTAATTAGTCATCATTAGTCACAAGAGCCCAACCTTTACCCACCAGTATATTTCACCTTCACTCTACTTAATGTTGGTACACAAGCAGCTATACAGTAGAATTAATCACAAAAGTACGTGTAATATTAACACATGGGCCTCCCAAATGCACAAAAAAATGTTTAGTGGTCTAATGTACGGTCTGTTACCCAAACCATTCTCTCATCTGCTTCCTCCATCCTCTCTCTGGTTCTTTTTTATCTGAATATCTGTTGAGTCGCGCTGTGACACCCTGGCTGCGTTTGATGCCTTTCTGGATTGGGAGCCTCTCTTCCTGACCACACTACCACGGGCCGGGCTTTTGAGCCAGCTGAGATTAAGCAGCGGGCTACATCAGCCAGGAACCTTCAACAGATAGAGAGGAGAGAACAAAACAAACCTCTATCCTATTTGATCCCCCTTTTTTCACTCCCTTTTTCTCTTTCTATCCAGGCCAGGAAGCCTTTCTGTGACTATATTAGGAATCAAAGGCCCTCCTTTCTACAGAAGGCACTGACCCTGTGAGAGCTTTTGAACTTTTGCTTTGCTCTTCTACAGCCAACTTGTGAGTCATCAGAGAAAGAGATAGAAAGAAATATGGGTTATCATGGTAGCTTTGATGTTTACTGAAATTGTGTGGCATTATTTGGTCATCTTTTGAATAACCATGTCAATCTCAAGATGCATTTGATTTGTTATGTGGAACAAGCAAAGTCTTTAAAGTCTTTCTCACACTGATGATTTGCTTGTTACTTTTAAGCAATATGGATGACTCCCAGCAACAGGCAACATGAAGCCAGAAGGTCAAAAATCTTTTCAAGTGTTTCCTGGCAACGCAGTGACCCTGTGCTGTTTAGAGGGAGAAAGACTGAGGTTGGCAAACAAGGTTGACCAAAATGTTTCCCTGTGGACAGCTGCTTTGTAATTCCATGGGCACTCATTCAGACCAAATAAGGGCAGTTAAGGGTCAACAGGAGAGTATTACAATTGATTGACCTATAGAGGTCAGCAACATTTATGTGGTGACTTTGCAGTGAAGGAGTTGTGATTAACTACCAACCTGCATGATATTTCATGTTTTTCTGCCAGGCTGAATTTCTAGTGTTTTGTTTTTGTTTTTTTAATATTAACTGTTGCGCATTTGTATTTGTTTATATGTGAGCCAACTTCAATTTTAGGATATGCATTGTATGTAATTTCAGTTAGCGAGTAGGAAAAATTATAGTTGTCATAGAACATGTTTGTTGTGTTTACTCCGAGGATTTTTTTTCCTTCTTTTTATAAGGCTCATAAAGAATTTTGGAGAGGAATTAAATAATTCAGTTACAGTTGCCTCGAGCACATCAGTCAGAACAGGACTGTGCAGTCCTTCCCTCAATGCTTTATTTTCTGCCCTAGTTCTGGACCTGTTTTTGATTCCGCTCGTCTGTCTTCATAACTGTACACATGTTGTCCTGGAGTCTCTCGCAGCTTTCTTGTCACTATGAGATCCCATTTTCTCAACCGTTCTGTCTACACTGACTCATAAACTGTCATCCATCCTGAGAATGAGATGTGATCCTCTTGGGAAAGTACAAATCCCGCCCTCCCCCATCACTGTCCTGTATGGGAAGACCCTCTCTCGGACCTCTCACGGCACTTGATGCACTTTCTCAGTTTTCTAGATGTTTCAATCTTATCAACATTTTCTTGTCCAGCTCTAATGTGCTAAAATGTGACACAAATTGGCATTAGCCGTTTAGATCTTACCTCAATCCACAATAAAAATAAATTTTTTACCAGGTAGCACAGATGGCTGAAAACATGTTTCCAGGACTATCCAAGATCAAACCTCAAAAGCTGCCACTAAAACTTTCCTCTGCATCTCAAAACTTGTGTAACAGGACCTTGAAGATTTCACTCAAGTGCTTTGGTTTAAGAGGTAAAGGACCTCTAATATCCGGGCGGATTAGGATGCAACACTGCCTAGGTTTACTTGGCACCCTCATTCAAATACAGAGCTTCAATGAAAACATAGGATCATTTCAACTTGAGTGGGATTTGGACAGTCTCCACCCTAGTCCTGAAACTTTGCCAGGTTTGAATTGCCGTCAGGCCCCATCTACCTGAAAGTTTGCATGCAAAAGAGAAGGAGATTTAAGGGATGGAGTATAAACTCAGAAAAACAGTTGGAGTTCTGTCATTGACCCATATTGTATTTTGTTTCTTAATTTTGATTTACAACCAAATGAGTAACTTAATATTTTAACAAATCCACATTTGTCATCACAGATGCAAAGGGTTAGGGTTAGGTATTGATTAGCAAATGTTCACTGAAGCTGTAATATATGTAACGGTGTGAATTTTTGGTTCCAAACAATTCTTGTTTATTTGATTTGTTCAATATCTATCTTGGAGGGCACTATAAATTGTTCACAATCACTTCCAGTTCCAGTGGCTACATGATTCAAAGTGTTGGTGAGTTTTAATGGTCTCTCCTTTGCCACAACTAAACAAATGAAAGACACACAGCTAATGCTAGCTAAACCTCTGCCTTGCAGGACAAACATACAGTAGCACTACCAAGCTAGGCTAACTAGCTTCCAAACAAATATATCAGTAGGATCCTTTACCTGTAGGATCATAATAGTTGATATTTCTTTACAGAGAGGGAGGAGCGAGTGAGAAATAGAAGGCTATTTAGAAAATTCCAATGTTTTCAAGCTCACAAATATTGACATAGGAGATGGACAAAACATACTTTTCCTATTTTTCTCCCTTAGCTGTGGTGTTCATTGCACCAAACATTTAACCCACACATTCAACAGTTGGAAACCCACACCACTGAAATAACACCATGCTTTTGTCTTGACTTGTCCTCTGATTACTCCAGCATTCAGCCTCCCAGCCCCCACGTACATACCCTGTGGGGATAGCCACCTGTCTCGGCTGACTCCTGGGATGCCTCCCTGGCCTAACAGACAGCTCTTTGTGCTGGTGGGAGTAAAGCCTCTTAGCAGGCTGTTACTGATAGTCCTCAGGAGACTTCTGCTGCCAGGCAGGGGTTATAGCAGTTTATTACATTGACATGGTTTGCTTACTGTCTATTTTAAATCACCAGTTTTCATTAAAAACTGCTCTAAAACGCAAGGTGAGAGTTCATTCCTACAGTCAAGAGTACAGTAAAGGCCACCCAGAGTGACATCAGTTTTACAACACATAGTTCTACCAGCTACCATTTCCTGCAACTGTGCTTGCAGAGACCGATAGCTGACCTAACAGTGTTCAGGCCGCTGGCAGTTAGTGTTAATGATTGCCTCTGTACAGGATCATCATTTGAATCACTGGTGCACTACATACTGACAGCTTGTCTGCTTATGTAGATAGATAGCTTCATGTTCTGCCCCCACCTTCACTGAGAGCTTCAGCCACATAGGTGAGGATGTTGTACTTTTGCAGAGAGACTAATGAAGACAAATGGCCATGCAGACTGCTGATGGAGTAAAAGTGCTAGAAGAGCAAGGTAGACGCCCTGGCCTTAAAAACTATGAATCCATTCAGTGGTGAATTACTCTGCTAATGGCTTTCAGGAACATTCTCATCCATTTACATATACACAGGAAAAAGGGCCAAACCTCCAACATTATTATAAAGTTACAGACACAGACATGCGCTGAATATTCACTTATGACATTAAGGAGAAATGATTGGTAAATGAACTACCATGACTTTAATTTATGAACAGTTTTTGAGTTGTCTCACTGCCTTGTTATCACCAAGTTGTGTACGACTTCAGTCATGTAAATATACTTGGTCAGAGTTTTTATAGTGAAAATGCAAAGCTTTTTTCATCCTTTATCTACAGTGTAGCTGTAACATTCTTCTTTAATCTATTTGATGCTTACCAAACAACAAAAGCATTTGCTAGAAAATCAATATTATTGTTTATGTGTTAATGCACTGCAGCTATTTTCTCTTTCTATATGAGGAGTTAGAACATTTCTGGGAAATCTGTATCATTCTTGGGAAGTTCTCTGGTTATTGGCAAGGACTGTGACATAGCAGGGATTCCACAACAGCCCACTTATGAAAGCAGTGGGAGAATAGATGCAAGGCTGCAAAGCATTCTCTTTTGTTGTGTGGATGGTGACATTTCATCTTCAAATCAGATCTTGAGTTTTTTCGCTTCAGTTTAAGAAATGTCATGATTCTTCCCACTTTTTCTAAATTGTTGAAAAGTTTCTACCTTTGCATTCAAAGGAGCTTGAATGAAAGGCATGTTTTGAATGCTGAATAAATTGGAGATCAACACAAAGAAGAATCGTCCCTGGGCATGGTGCATTAACATGAAAAAAGAAGAGCTTTTACCTGTTCTGTTCTAACATAACAACAGACTAAAGACAACCATTTATGTTAATTACTCTATCTCAAATCTTTACTGACAAGGAAAGTTTATTTAGATTTGTAAAAAGCTGTTCACTTTCCTGTGATGAATGATCCGATCCATTTAATGAATTTGTACCTGAAAGTCAAATATGTCCAAAAACCAAAACCACTGAAAATTCTTAAAAAACTGTAATGACAGTCATGCTCTGTCATGTTTTCTCTTTCATGTTTTGAGGATAAAGTTAATATGTGGCTATATGTCACTATCTATTTTTATCTGAGGCCAAAAAATGCATGTCAATGCTATGGCCATACTGAATTGAAGCCTGTCATGTCATGTGAAAGCATCCCCTAATGACGTCATGTGTTAGTGTTGCCCTGCAGCCGTGTCTGTTGGCACCTCAGTCTATGTGCCTTTCAACAAACATGTGCTGACTTTATTACTTTCACAACAACAACAATGACTGGGCCAATATTTGTCCTAGAAGTCATTAAATAAATCCTCCGAGCAAGGTGCCAGTTTAGCCAAAATGAATCCAATTGTATCGTAGTAAACGATGATAAATGGTGATGCCTCTGTTGTCTGATTTGCCTTCAGGAAACTATATGAACGTAGCAGCATATCAAGAGAACATAAATCTGTTTGGCTGCTTGAAAATAACAGGCTCATACAAGTCAGATGGAAAGTTTTTTTTTTCCCTTGAATACCCTACAGCTTCTGTGTGATGAATGCTTTTTCAGGTTCTGACACTTATGTGCTGTTTTTTCGCTTTTGACATTTTCTCAGGCATAAGATGAGTGAATCTGTCCCTAATTAAACAGCTTCAAGTGTTTAAAGTAGTTGAAGGGCAGCTATTGTTGAGGAAAGATTATCATTTGCTCGTACGCACTTGCTCAGCATTGCAAAAATAGTTGGATATTAATGCAATTTCTAGGTGATAATAAAATCCTGTGATCTTGTTTGACAGGTGTTCATTTTAAGAGTCCAATTACTGTCATTGCATGTGCTCTGCATGCAATTCCTGGTTCATACATCTTTACAAGCCCTATAAAGTCTTTTCTTCCTAGATGCATTTGCAGAATAAGCCAGACGCAACCATGTGTTCTTATCTTTAGAGGAAATGCGATGTTGTCACCCAGTCACATTTCTTTCTTTATTACCTACGTGACTGTCAAAAAGAGGCATACCAGACAGCCTTCGATGGAATCTGTTCTGAAAGTCACCCATGAGTGCACCTTTGGCTATTGTCTTGTCATCTGTATTAGTTTGATGACAGCAGTGTACATAAAACCGTATGAAAAGGAAACGCATTCCTGTACCTTCCATAGCTGATTTTACAATGACTGCAGGACATGATTACACATATTTAAAGCTTTGAATCCACTCTTGAAGTCAAAAGCCATTCACAAAGCAGAGCTATCTGGCATCTGTGTTCTTAAGGAAACTGTGTGTGCAGTGGCAGCAAACATTTTAACTACACAAACCAGACATGAACCAGGAGGACACATTCACCTGGTCAGGGACATGTAAACCGGTTTTAAAGCACTGCTGAGACCTGTGTTCAGACTGTTATAGTCACGTTTAGAGGCAACTGGAACTCCTCACCGTCACACCCTGCGGGGCATCCTCATAAATCAAGCAGAGGAGACAACTAGATTTAAAGTGCAGCAGCACCTTAAGTACTGTCAAAGCAGTGTCATGTTTTGCAAAGGCCACAGAACAGCATAATTTATTGCTGCTGTTGGATAAAAAGGGGGAAAAATGTTGTGTTGGTGCAAGTCACCTTTGGAGCTTAGACAGTTTTTAAGCTTCCTGACTACTTACTTGTGTAATGCATTTGAAAGCTGAAGCAACATATGCAAACCACCTCAACTATTGAGTGAATCACCATGGGGTTTTGTACAAACATTCCTGGTCACCAGAGGATGAATCCCACTGACTTTGGTGATCACTTGACTTTTCCTTTGGTGCCACCGTAATTACTTTCCCATCTTGTATTCTACTAATTAGCACTAAACACAAATATTAGTGTGCTAACACTAGCCAACATAACACATACCAGACATGCTAACCTGAAGCATTTTGCATGACTGGTACGCATTATGACATCAAAGTATGCTGGGAGGAGTTGTTATTTTAAGGCACTATGAGGTGGCCAGGTGGATACAAAAATAGAGTCAGCCAATCAAAAACATTAAACTGGCATGATTTTTTTGTTCTACCAATAAGCTTTCTACCAATAAAAAATGACCAATGAATGATGAAATTAGCTTGTAATTTACAATAGCTTTCAATGTCAGTCATGCCATTGGATAAGTTGCTTCAGAAAGTCTCCTAACATGGTAAAGCTATCCTACCTATAATAAGAACAGACTTACCAACTTTAAAATATGTATTTAATCGCCACAAAATATTCTGTATAGGCTGGTTAGGTTACACACAATATTGTCAGAAAATTAGCTGAAAATCATATTTTCAAAAATCTAATTGGCTTAATGTTTGCCTATTGTGGAAGTATAAATAATAGAAACTATATAAATTTAGCAGTAGTGATAGTTTAATGTGCAGCCTAAATAAAAAATGTGTTCCTTGGTAAGGTATGTGAAAGCTATGTGAGATAGCAATGAAACAAAACTGATTTCTTCCAAATTCAAGTTTAACAGCTTGGTTCAAATATTTCTTATAGCATGTTTAGGGATCTTAAATTCAATCTTTTTGAACTTTTAATGGGTGTGTCTGAGATAGTAGCTACATAAGAATGCTCTCAAAATCCCAAAGTTAAACACTGTTACTGTTATGCATCTTCAAAACATCAGTAGGGCACAGCCATTGAGATGTTAATAATAGAGCAGCTCAAATATACCTATCAGGCTCTAAAGTAAAGAGTCACCCTGTAACACCATAATAAAAGCTGAATTTTATGACTTAATCAAGCCTTTGTTACAGTATAAGGACAATTATAGGTTAAGGTGAGATAATGGTTGCATCATGCATATAATGACTTACTAACACGACAGATAAAAGACTATAGAAATCCTTCTGGAACCACATGTTTGAATATGACAGGACTATTTTCTAATTTTCCACAGGGTTGACAGATCCGGGGGTGACTTATTACGTCTGAGCTGTCACCCCTCAGCCACGCTTTAAAATTCAACAATCGTAACCCCATTTTAAATAGGGGTTGAAGCCCAGGTAGTAATTCAGGGATTGATAATAGGGCCTCTAAAAATGTCATCCTCGGAATAATAAAGGGAGCTCAGCATGAATCAAAAGTTAGACGTTCAAGTCAAAGCGAGTAGCACTTTCAGAAAAGGTTAGATTGCACGTCATTTGATGATTTGACACTTATTATAATGGAACGGCACAGGCACTTTTGCTGAACAAAGATGGAAAATGGGTTCAAATAACAGCGAGGGCCCCAGGCGTAAATGGGTTTTCATCACTGGCTCATTTTTCCACCCTGCCTTAAAATCAATAGGATGCCTTGATTTTTAAACCAGTGGTGCAGTGAGATGCCAGTCAATAATGCAGCCCATTCACGTGGTGCATACATATTTCAGTGTGATGGCTTAGACCTTTGCTATGTCACAGTTTGTTCTATTAACTTCTCTTAAAATGCGCAGTTAAATGAATCATTTGCATGTGTTTTCTCTCCATGAATGCAGGTTCAACAACCCCGCACCCGCGTCCTTCCACAAGGTTAGACATGTGCACCTTTCATGTGCAAACACAGGTGATTCTTCCACCCTCAACTCTGCAAACATTTCCCAGCGGCTGTGTCACCACATCGCTTTACACACAGCTCATAAAGCGATGATTACACACTCTGCCTTATCGGGCCTAAGCGGTGATGTAATTTGAAGCTGTAACTGAAATACAAACATACCAAGAGAAACATGCGAGGTGTGTTTTAGGAGCAGCAGCAGTGTGGTGGAGCTGCTTCCTGTTGTCAGGTGGAAGGTCAGACAGAGATAGACTGCAGTTTACACCATGAGATGAGTCATTAAAAAGTGTCTTGTCTGCTGTGTTGTTAAGAGTCTGAGCTGAGCAGGCTGTTTGTATTGCAAACATGTAATAACTGATGTTAGGGAGGCTCAGCACCAAACATTTAATGCCAGTGTTTGGCGTTACCTCATTGAACATGTGCTCTGTTGTCTCTGTAAACACTATACTCAGCCCCCTACTCTGCTTTGTGCAAATAAAACTGAAGGTGAGGAGGAAATCCGATCTTGCATTATGTCATCCACATTTGGGCTTGCTCCCAGCTTTATTTAAACAAGTCAAGGAAAATCAAGCCTGTGCGCTAAGCTGAAGCTACCCTTGTAATGAGGAAAAACCTCATTGTAAATCATGTTAACATCCAGCTTCCAGGCGCATCTGGCATAATTTTGGGTTATGAGAGGAAGGAAAGTATGTGTTTGTTTGTATCCGACTGTTTACTCAGAAAACATAATGGTTACCATCTAAATAAGGGAGGATAGTTATATATCTTCTTGTTTGCTCTGGAAACAAGACGCCAGAGTGAGATGTGTTGAAGTGGAGTCAAAAAATGGGAACACTGAGTAGTATAAGCAGGTAAAATTTGTCATGCAAATGCTTTGTATCTCATTATTTTTTTATTCTACCAGCAATAACTCATTATTCTCAGTTTGAGCTGTGTAACTGGTTTTTAAGTGATATCTCCCTTAAGGTTTGGACTCATTTCCAATTTTCTGTGACGATTATAAATCATCACGACAATAAACTTAATTATACAGTCAGATAAAAATCCTATGAAAACAAGGAACAGGTGTAATGGGCTACTTCCTCACATTCCAATCTTTATTAGTCATTTAATTACACTGACATGCGTTAATCAATTCACGATAGAGTTGTTCATTGCCATAAATGTTCATGGCATCGGATTTGTTTGTCTCCACTGGATAGAGTCTGTGTTCACCAACAATCACCAACCAATTTATCTACAGTTACACCATTATCTCGAGAGGAAGACTGTTAAAGAGCAACTAATGTACGCTGACTCAAACAATGCAGAGGACTGTCTGTTATGTGCTAATCTTTCTGACAGCTAAGTAAAGACTTGAGGCAACCGAGTATCTGTTCGGGAAGGTCAAACGATTACCTCACAAACCTTTCTGAGTATCTCTTTTCAATCGGTGAAGGGAAAATATTGTCTTCCTGGAGACTTCAGTAACTGAGCAGCAACTTTACACCGCTGCCGCAGTGGAAATTTAATTATGTTTGCTGGTTTGTGTATGCAAGAGCGCGCCATTGTGAGGACCTTCTGTTCTCAAGACAAACACATGTAAAGGAGATGGGTGAGCCATGCAAAATATATGCAACTCTTTTACATGATGTTGAAGAGTCAGACTCAGGTACTCAGGAGATGAATGATGTGTCAGCTTAAATATGTGAGGCAAGGTTTCGGTATGGAATAAAATATTTTCAACACGTTAGAAAAACAAATAAATACTGACAGTTCTAAAAATACACACCATTTTCATATCCCAGGTGAGAATGTGCTTTTGTGAAGCTTCTCTTATGAACTGCCAGATTTTGACAAGACTGAGATTCTACAGCTGTGAGATAAATGATAACGCAATAGTTTAGCAGGTATAATGTTTATGTTCATCTTAGTTTAGCCTGTTAGCATGCTAGCATTTTCTAATTAGAACGTAACGCAAAATACAGCTACAGTTGATGGGATAGTCATTCATTTTGCAGGTATTTGGTCACAAGTCAAAGATACATTTTGTTCTGAGATCGAACTAGATGAAAAATGAGGATCATTGAAGTTTTTATAAATCATACTGTAGGAGACATACGTTTGTGTAGCTCATTTCGTTGCAATCCATCCAATATTTCACTAAAAACAACCTCATGGTGGCGCCAAAGGGAAAAGTCTTTTGGATTCATCCTCTGGCGAACACGAATGTGTGTACCACATTTCACAACAAGTAATCCAATAATTGTCAAGAAGAGTCACTAAATCTCAGCATAATGGCAGTGAAATTAAATGAATTTTCAAAGTTTGTAGGATTCATCCCCTTGGATCATGAATTCTGTACAGAATTCCTTGGCAGTATTTGAGGCCATATATGAGTCTAGACCAAAGTGGACAACTGACAGAGCGGTATTGCTATCTCTAGAGCTGTGACACACACATTATGGTTGACTTAATGTTATGAAGTTGCATCAAAATCATTAAGAAGTTTTTCTGTCATCTGAAGCTGATACACTCTGTATGTGTTGGTGATTAATGTTAGTTTCATACCAAGTTTGTTGATACAATGAAATGGATCAGTTTAATTTGGAAGCATGCCTTTGATGCATAGCTTGTTAAATGACAGGTTCATGGCCAAATTCCTATGATAACACATATGATAACTTCCTAATCCTTTCAAGCCTGAACAAAAATCTGCCTTTACGTCTCTTTGACTGTCATAATTCAAATCATTTCTGCTGCCTTGTCCCTATTTTTTCCCCTGATGTATTGCAAAAACCGAGCAAAAACCCTTTCAGTAGTCAAACAGGAACGATGGTGTTCCATTAGGCATATTTGCTGAGTCATCACATCCCAATCATCAACTATAGGTTTCTGTTTGCTTAACCTCTAGATAGCAAATGTGGAGCGAGGATGAGTCATGATGATACCGGCTCTGTAATGTTTGAACAGTAGGCAGCGAGCTTTATTCACAGGCTGCATCTGAAGCTGCATTGGTGCTGGAGTTGACACCCTGTGTACAACAAGACATACAAACTGTCTTTGTTATAACTCCTGTTTTTAGGGTCAAAGAATAAATCTTCATGGGAAAATCCCATAAAAATGTGCAAAGAGGCCTGATTGACATTTTGATTATTCAGTCATTTTAAGTTATTTAGCTTTGGCGCCATTGTCGCGGAAACGTTACACCATTTGCCCTCATTCATGTGAAGCGTGATGCAGTGGCAACATCTGATCTCACATCTAAAAGGCTTGTGCAGGCAAGCCTTGAGTAAACAAACCAGCGTCTCCTGAACCTGGAAAGGAGGCTGTGTAACCTCTCGACTCACTGGGGCCACTAAAACAACAGGTGCTGAGGGAAAAGCTCAGCTGTCGAGGGCATGCAGTAGCTAGCATGTGGTTTAGTTAACAGCAGCTGCAGGTAAAACTGACTCGACCTCGGGGTTCAGAAAGTCACCAAGCAGTTGAGGATATATTTCTACTATAAAACCACTAGTGTTTTTTTCTCAAACAACTCACTGAGTCTGAACAAAGCCCAGACCTCATTAAACAGAGGACTTCAAAGGTCTTGCTCGACTTCTGTGAATAATTGGTAGAACCAAGTGTTTGCTATAAACCGACTTAAGAAATGGATTTGACACGAAGGACTCCACACTAAGCATGTGACAGGCTGTGAAGCAGCTGTGCTTGTCAGTGCAGACAGGATGCTGTACTTTAATGGTGAGGCCTGTCTCTCTCTTTCCGGGCTTTATTATGTCTCAAGTGACAACAGAGAGCCTATTCAAGCAAGGACCATACGTGCTCTTCCACATGGCTCTATTATCCCATATTGTAGGCCTATACTACATCTTTATTCATTTCCACTTGTTTCAGTGTCTCACTTTGATCCATTCACCTTTTATTTAAATGTGACCTCTGGCAGAGGCACGTTGCTCTATCTCTCTGATAAAAAATCTATCTAGGTGATATACAGCAGATGTGAAGTATATTGTACAGTAGCCCAAGCCTCCAGCACGGAGCAGTTGGCTTCAGTACCAGCTGGCGTGCTTGGAAAGCTGCCATACATTTCACAATGCTCAGCTGCTATTATTTATTTAAGAGCATTACATGTTTATTTTTGAGTTTATGGTCATTCTGATGAGGTTCGATGAGTTAATATTCTTGATAGAGAATGGCTTATGTTTTATCTCGTATTTTTGTCATTTATTGTCTATAAAGAGGATGCTGGAATAGGAATGCTGTCTGCTTTAGGCATACAACGAGCAAATAAGTACATTTCAAGACAGTAAAACACATGGATGGAATCCAAAAGGTCACTTTTATTTAATTCAGTGTGAATAAATTCAATACTGTCACTTGGACAGTACTAGAGCCACATTTAAGGTGATAAAACAACTTTTTCTGAAACTAAAACATACAACAACTGCCTAATGACTTCAGAAACTACACATTGTTCAACTTCGTTTTGGGTAAATGAGGTCAAAACGAGCTCAGATCCATTACATAATCATCTCTTTGAACCACTCTTTCTAACCTAAATAGCAGTTCATTTACTTTACTGTGCACTTTCATGAAGTGAACAATAATACTTAAAAATCCAAATACTGTGACATAATACCGTATATATCGGCTTTAGCAGCACTATGTTTCAGTGAAAGTCTCACTCTCACACACACACACACACACACACACACTCGCACACTCGCACACAATTCCTTGTCTATTCTACTCAAACTCACACTTCTTGGTTTAGGGTCCAAGACATCAAGGATTTCACATCTTTCCCTTCAGAGAAGTGTCATCACAGCTGTGCATTTACATTTCCGGACTTCTAGCCTTTAGCACTTAAAAACACTCTCTCTGCCACCTGTGCTAATACAGCAGTGGCTTTATGATAAAATTGATTAACACCAGATACAGTAGCATCAGCCAGGAAAATCAGAGTATGATAAACTGCTAAGAGCAGTGCGACGCAAAAGACAAATAATTCTGCACAGTTAATACAGTCATTAGCTAAATCCTGCTATATCTGTTTATTGCCTGAAGTGTGATTTCATGCTGTTTCATACTCAGAATTTAGTAGAGGTTGCCCCTTTAAGTAGACTCCAGATGGCAATAAACCTAAGAACATTGGCCTCTGCTAGTAGAAATGTTGCAATGTTGCTTATAGTGTTCTCTATTGTAAAATACTCAGGAAAATAATCATCTTACAATTCATTTCAATACAGAAAACTGCAAAATACTTGTGCGACAGTGTCCAATGAATACTTCAGTCCAGACCCGTGGAATGTAAAGGTGAGCTATGTTTCCAAGTTTATTTACAACCTATTCATAATTCATAATTAATTGATTGAACTACCTTAAACACTACTTCAGGAGGAATTTGGGTCTTTAATCACATGACAGTCTGTGCAGTAGACTCACTTGGATCACAGTGTTCAAAGCTACATTGAGCAATCAGTTTCTTCATGATGTTCACAGCCAAGTTGTGAAATATATTGCTGGTGTGAGTACAGTGACTGCTAGACATGATCACACCTGCACCTTGCTTCAGTTACCGTCAGTCTGTATAAATGTGAAACGAATACGTGAAAAGTAGTGAAGATACTGTGTATGTGTGCGTGTGTACTTTGAGTGTTTGCATATGTGTGTCTATGAAAGCACAGTCAGCGTGACATTTCCTTTGGTCCTTTTCAGGATGCCGACGGCCTCTTCGTGTGTGACGCCCTCCAGAGTCTGCCCATTAACAGCCATTATCTGGTCTCCTCGCTTCAGACGTCCGTCCTCTGCTGCTGCCCCCTACACGCACACAAAGACACAGTTTTGGTTAGTAGCCTTACTACACACACACACACACACACACACACACACACACACACACACACACACACACACACACACACACACACACACACAGTTTGCCCATTCTGAAAAAGACAAATGGAATGTACCTTTCCAAAAACAGTTTTAACGTAGATCGGCAGGTCTCCATGAGGGCTGCCATACCCTCCAACTATACTGAAACCCAGTCCATCTGGTCCCCTTTCAAGAATGATGGTCTTATATTGAGGTGGGCTGATGGAAAGACATTTAAAGAGGTAAGACGGATGCTTCATCACTGCAAAACATTCTGTCTTTGTGTGATAACAAGTTCCTACCCGAGGTCATCCTGGAAGATGCAGCTGGGAGTGAGACCTCCAGTTGCTTGATCCGGCGGACCCGTCACAGTGGTGTCACCACCTGCTACCACCTACACACACACACACACACACACACACACACACACACACACACACACACACACACACACACACACACACACGTCCAACCAGATACTCAGTTAGGTGACAGTAGGTTTGATTAGCCAGCAAGATAAAGGCAAGATTATGATAGCATGAGGAAGACAAGTTTTACAAGTACTTCAAAGTTTGCCGCACGTAGCCTTCGACTGTTCCTTTCAGGTGAAAACTTTGAACACAGATGAAGTGAAGAATACAGTGTGTGTCTAACTGGAGATTATCTAACTGTCTGCAGGTTTATCTAATGAGAGCAGACAGGGTGAGAGGACAAGTATGTGTGTGTGTGTGTGTGTGTGTGTGTGTGTGTGTGTGTGTGTGTGTGTGTGTGTGTGTGTGTGTGTGTGTGTGTGTGTGTGTGTGTGTGTGTTAAGAGAGACCTGAAGCTGTATTGTGCCCGTAGCATTCTTGAGCAGAGTGACAGCTTGTGAGTGGGTCATGCCCTCAGCAGAGGTTCCACAGATACTGACAATCCGGTCCCCAATCTGGAGAAGCAAGAGAGAGAATGATTCTATTCAAAAAATGTACATGTGAGAAAAAAGACATGGTACTTTCTGTAGGGAAGCCGGATTATAGCAGTTTGGAAACACTGAAATGTAATCACTATTTTCCTCTTTCAGATTTCAAATGTTTTTCTATGTTCAAGGTTCCAATGTTATTGTGTTAAGTTTGGAGAACTGTGCATGATAGGACATGTGAGACATTTGCTAATACTATTTACAAGTTTCATTTGTCACACCATACAAAAGCAAAACTATGCTTGTTTTCGGCCAAGTCATTTCATTATGTTGCATTCTCATCTCTCATTCAGGCTGAAAAGATAAAGCAGCGTGAATATACTATTCAAGATTCCCTCTGTTCAGTTCAATGAGCCCCTCTGTAGGCTTAATGATCTGAATACAGGAGTGGGAGATTTATTATCCATGTCAGCAATGGCTATTGTCCTCCTCTGGTCTGTGTCACACAGTGCTACAATTGTTGTCTGGTCTGTCATTTAACTGCGAAGGTCACTGCTAACGGCTGTAGGCTCTTGACCTTTGGGAGGAGTTGAGTCTCACCAACGTGAGCTGGAATGAGATCACTGTATGTAATTGAGATTCACTTTCAGTCCCACACAAGAATTACTAGTATGCCAATTTTTAGTTTAGCATTCTGCTGGAAGCCAACTGAAGCATATTGAAATGAGGGTGACTTTGACGAAAGACTGTTAATCCGTACCTTGAGCTTCTGGGTCTGAGCAGCCAGGCCAACAGGATTCATCATGGCGATAAAAATGGGTATGTCACCCAAAGGGCTGCCCACCCCACCTGCTATACTGATACCCAGAGAATCATTGGGACCTTTAGTGAACTCCACTATTCTCGTGTCCTGATACTCCGGAGCTGTGAGGAAACGAAAATGCAAAATGTTAAGATGTTTTATTCATATGCTTCATGAATTCATGGCGCTTCTAAAGATACTCACGTTCCTGACTGCTGCTTAGGTTGTCAGGGTCACCAGGAACGTTTGCAGCATCTGAACATGACTGAGGGGTCACTTTGGAGCTGCCTGTTTCACTCATCTGAAACAAATGCATTCAGCTATGTTAGTTGCATATTATATTTAACCAGTATGTTTGATAGATATGGAAGTAAATTACCTGACTGCTTTGTGACAGCCTTCTTTCAGAGTGGAAAGGGCCAGCTTTAAACCTCCCCACCTCCATTGTTATAGGCCCAATGCAGCACTACAACACAAGGCACACAAACATTAACTGAATAAACACAATATTAATTCATATTACGACACTGAGCAGTTGTGCTCTTCATTAACTATGCATTACTCTGATGGGAAGTATGTTGGATATACCTTGAGAAGAGCAGCGACGGCCTCCTGAGTGGCCGACCTGACGTCCTCTCCATTTACTGAGAGGATCTGGTCGCCCTGCATCAGTCGGCCATCAGTTTCCACCAAACCTCCTTTCACTATGTCAGATACAAACACTCCTGTGTCATTCCTACAGAGGAGGCAGAAAGACAAAGACATGACAATGAAGAAAACACCAAATCATATATTGGCACTTTTAAACAGTATTTCTTCTCCATTACTACCACCACGTAATTGACATAGACTCACTAGTACACTTGGGTTTGGGGTAATGTGAGTGCGGGCCAGCAGGGGACAGGGGGGGCATTCTCCATTTTTGTACCAGTTTGTAAACTTGTTTATTTGTGTATGGGGATTGACTCGGCTTTTGGAGCCAGCCTCAAGTGGCCATTCGATGAACTGCAGTTCTTGGCACTTCTGTATTGGCTTCATTTTTTCAGCTCTGGAGGTTGCTGCTCTGTAATTGATGGTACACTATTGATCCAGCAATTGCACATTTTTCCAATGGACCTCTGCACAAGTGTGGCTTATATTCTTTGGGAGACCGCTGACAAACAGCTGGTAAGATGGAATATTTAATTGCAAAGAATGTGTTTATCCTCCAGCTGTGACCTCAATAGATGTGTTTTCCATCTTGGATCCTGCATATGCTTACTGTGGACATTTTGCAGTTAGGCACAAAATGTGAGCAGTTATTGCATATTTAGTTAGGAAATACTTCCTTTCACAGACTTCAGGTAGTGGCCTAAAAAATATAAGATTGCATAAAAGCCAATTCAAATAACAGTAATAATTTTGAAGGTAATAAGCCTTAAGAGTATAGTATTTTGGAGCATCTTTGCTTTCACAGTTAAATGTGGTACTTGCTGCATCCCGACACTCTTTGACAAAATGCAGCTTTTGAGGTAAAACCAAATACAAGCTTCATATGATCTCTTTAGTAACTTGCTGGTGACATCACAAACACAAATTGAGTGCTTTTGGCGAGCACAGACCTTTTGAAAATATACTTTGCTGCAATAAGAAAATATGATTTATCTTATGCCTGTACCTTTCTTCCACATCTCTACTCTGAACTTTGCATATCTGAGGTGCCAAAATCTATAAAGTCTAACATGAGCTGAAGCTGTGAATCAAAGCAACTCGATCCCACTCAATCACCAGTGCCAGAGACAGTTGGCTGTCACAAGTCCTCACCACTAACTGCTAGCTTGCGCTTTCCATTTTAGCCGAGGGTTTTAGGTTGTCTGTTAGTTCCTGCCTTTTCCATCCTATCGAGCATTTTAGTTGTTTTTTCCACTTGAGTAGCATAACCGCCGTGGCACAGGCCAACGTTTACAACTCCATTAAAAGGTGATCTACCAACTGCTATCCAAACTGCTTGACCTTTCAACCCCAACTTGGGCCTGATGTCCTGCAGTTGGAAGTTCGTGCAAATATAAGTTCATAGAGTTTATTTTTTGGATAAATTGATCGTAACGCTCTGCCAAGTTCAACATATGTTGCAAACATTTATACACATTGCTGACAGGGAGATATAAAGACACACACGTATAATCAGCTGTGCATGTGCATATTTGGTCTACATAAGCTACTCCTGAGGGTTATCCCAGGGGTCAGATCACTCACCGCATTCCACACACCTGACAGTACCAGACGGTCTGCCTGTGGACCCGCAGACCTTTTCCCAGATGTGCCGTAAACCCATAAATGCTATAGAGTAGAAGCCTGAGTTGACTTTATGTGCAAAGACTATCCACAATTTGCCAGCTCATGTTCTATTAAGATTTCTGTAAATCTTCCCGCAATGCTGTAGTGGGAACAAAAGCAGCAACATTCCCAGATAGTGCCACTCTGGGACAACACGGGGGTCATGATAAAACGAGATTTAAAATCCATCGTTAAGATGTATTTACTTGGTATTTTTCAGTTTGTGACTGTGATCTTTTAACAGTGATGCCAAAAGTAGGGAAAAACGCAGTGATGCTGATGTTAGAAGGAAGAAAAATGATAATTAACTGTAAAATATATGTCATGTGGGAATATATACATTTTTCTATGAATGAAATATGCATGTAATCTTCAAATGTCTCATCCTGGTAACTAAACCCAGTAAGGAAATAGGGCTAAAGATGGTAAAAACAACTGAACGCTAGCACCTTATGACTAAATATGGGTTTGTAGATAAAGGTGGTGGTCAAATCTAACACAACGTCATTTCAGCACAATTCTATTTTTTCTAACTCTATATACACTATATCTAAATATAAAAGGGCTCTCAACAACGATTTACCTCTGATCCCGTGACCTGCATTGATGAAAAAAGTGATACAATTACAATTCAACTATGTTGACTCTAATGTTATTATAACCCACGATATATACAATTAAGAGAAAAGACTGAGACAATATAATTACAAGTAAAACAGTTTTCTAACTTGTTTATAGACACAAAAATACTAGTATCCAAATATTTAAAGCATTTATTGAATTTATTTTTGCTTCCTCTCGTCATACTAGATAATTACTGGTATTTTGAAAGGTTACCAAAATTCCCAGTATGCTTTTCTTGCAAGGTTGACTGCAAGTGCTTGAATGAAAAAGTGCTGTTTCAAATATTTTCTATACAGCACATTTAGCATTGCAGTTAATCCTCTGTCTGACAAACTGTAGTAAGAATCATCACCTCACCTCTCCTGCCTCTCTGGCTCTGCTGTACATTAATAACATTAATAAGTGCATACTAATAATAAATCTCTCTTACCTCCTCCCCACGATGCTCAGGCCCAGGCCCTGGCCCGGGTTCTTGTGCAGCTCCACAGTGAATGAGTCCCACAGGTCTTCCTCCTTGTACTGGGCCTCGTCCCTGTAGACCGCCAGCCGGACCTTCTGCGGGGTCTGCCGCAGCACGTTGATGGCTTCATCGTGAGTGGCAGCGCGCAAGTCAATGCCATTCACCTGTGACAGGAGAGCAAGGAGAGGTTAGTATCTGTGTGCTGCAACTCTAATATCTTGAAATTCACAGCTTAACTATAATGACCTGAAACTAGAAATATCTGCTAAATTTTATTTATAGCTCATTTTAAATTCATATGTGTATAATTTGGGGCACATTTCCATTTTTGGGCATTCTAGCAAGTAAATAAACATTGTCGAGATTATGTAACAAAAACCTTTTTCATCTTTTTCTGATTTACTAAAACAGAATTTCCCTTTAACCACAGGGTTACATTTCGTTCTCAGAAACCCAAACTGCTGAGATATCAAGACACTGGATCATAATATGAAAATCACAGAGTGATGTTAGAACATTTAGCTTTAAATAGAGGGAAGCAACCTTTCCACAAAAGTCTGTGAGAAGCTTGACTGGTCAGCTCGAGCCACTCTGGGCCACATTAAAGGGGGGGAAATACCCCATTACCTTTTGCCATGAACATGGCAAAGGACTTTTCCCACAGCAGCTAATGGCATCGCTGCGGACTTGCAAACCACCCTTTTCACTTTCCCCTCCCTGACTCTGTTTCTAGAAACAACAGCTTGGCTCAGGGACAGAAACGAATAGCATAGGGTAATTAAGTCATAAGGGTGTGTGTATGTATGCGTGCATGCATTCATGTGTGCTTTTCACTTAAGGTCTACTGACTGAGCAGCCATAACTAAACTCCTGAGCTCCACCCCGGCCATCCCTCTATGACAAAGCATGAGGTCAAATGGAGGGCAAATCCAAGTTGAGCTGGGATACTTAACTTGTCACTTCACTTCATTTTAGTGCTTACTTGTGTCACTATCAGCAAAAGGTTATTTTTGTTGCCATTAATATAACTTTGTATTTTATATCAACTTATTTATCTCTCAGTTTAGTCGTATCAAACTCTTTGATCTTTGACTGAACTTGGTAACCCAAGCTTTCATGCTGCAGCTCCACAGGCAGGTCTCAGTTATTGAACCCTCTTTATCTAGGTCATACAGTATGTAACGCTTGTTATGCACTGCACCTCTAGGATTTGGTCTCCTGCCCACAGCCTGCCATCTTTTGAGGCAGCCCCTTCTTCATAAACCTCGTGGATAATGATGGCCCCCTGGAGTGAGAGAGAGGTAAAAAAAACAAAGTAAATGAGGATGGGGTAGGAGAGGAAGGTGAGAAGGAACTGCTTGGGAGATGAAGTTAGAACAGTAAATGTTAATTTGGGAGGAATGAAAGGGATATCAGATGGCAAATAGTGAGGAAAAAAAGACACGTAATTGTACAGTACAATAGTAAGTAAGTACAATGTTGGGGGAGAGAATGATTTATAGAAGTATGTGTACAGTGTGTACTGCATGAGTGTGTATGTTCCTGGCTTCCAGTGTGTTTCTCTGCGTTCCAGCGTGAGTGTCATTTGAGGTTCAGAGGTTACATTCCGGGGGCTGGATATTGTCTGCTGTGGCCGAGGCCAGACAAAGAGCTGCTCCCCCAAGCCTGACTGAGCAGACAGAATAGATGGGCTGAGGAGAGGCTGACAGGGGCGGGAGGAGGAGGAGGAGGAGGAAGGCTGTGACAATATAATTTCCTACATTCCTGAGCCGCCATGGCTATTTCGAACCTGGGTTTATACCACCACCAAAGATTCAAGGTGGGTGGCATAGTGGGTGGTAACTTAAAAAATTCAGTCATGTTACTTTTAAATACTTACAAATTAACAGTTCACTTTTTTACAAAAATTATAGATTCCAAAAAAAGTTTAATTATTCCTCTAGGAAACTAGACTGTACTTGACTCCAAGGCGGTTTTGGGCAAGTACCAACTAATAACAGTGTTGCCCTCATGTCAGAGTAGGTTTTTGGTAATGTGATACAGCCTCATTAGCAGATTTCTTTTCATAATTTTTTGTCTCATACCAGCAGGGTGTCACAGCCCCCCACGATGCTGAGACCCAGGCCTGTGCGGCCCTTGGAGATGTCGATGGTGGTCTCACAGCCGGGAATGATGGGACAGGTCGCCGGGTCAGAGGCCAGAGTGGAAGGGGTGGAAGAGCGACTCAGACCTAAAATAAGGAGGGGAAAAAGAGATATTGTGTTTTAAAAAAGAAAAATAAATCTTTTCATTCTGTAAACAGGAAATGGGCTTGGTGGATGGTTGGCAAGTAACGCAGCTGTCACAGCTAAGCTCCAAAGACTGTAAGCTGACTCACTTGTGACTGCTTCCACTTCTGGCTGACTCATGGTAGCCATGGCAGCGCTAGGCATGCTGGGTAGGCTGGCAAGGACTTCTTCCGAGTTGGCCCTGTCCTGGCAGGTTGACTGGGGAGAGATGAAGGAGGAGGAGGTCTCATTTGAAGAGAAGGTTAGCTTCAGTGGACCTTTGGCTTTTCTCAGTACAGAATTCACCTAAAAGACATTAGAATTACTAATCTCAATCTTTACATTGTGTCTGTTGTTGTTGTTTTTTAAAAATAAATCTACTGCTTATAATAGTGCAGTTTCACCATATAACACTAGAAAATACACTATATTTTTTAAAGGTGACGCATAATTATGATTACAGTTTATTTCTAATGACTCAGTGTACCTTTTCCACAGTGTAGCCCAGCACTGATTCACCATTAATAGATAAGAGTTTGTCTCCAGGTTTCATGCAGCCCTCCTGGAGGAGATCATTGTATCGTTTAGTAAAATCTATAATGAACAGGAACCTTTTACTTGTTTTTTTATGCAGTACAAACAACTTACTTTGCCCGTGTGTCCTTGCACTTCAGATATACTCTGAATCTCCACTCCACTCTCAGTGTTCCCCTCGACAAAGGTGACGCCAAGGCCGCCATCATCCTGTTGGAGAACAGCAAAATGAGTGTATAAATATGAGACTGAAAAATAATATTACTTCAGATGTTACATGTTTCTGTTCCACGCTGTCAAAACTTTAACATAAAATAAATAATAGAGCTGCGTCGGCGACCAAAAACAATCATACCCGTCAATTATCTCGGATAGATAATGAGCCCCAGCGTGACCTCGCCTCCTATCCACCTCCGATTGTTTTGTTCCCAGAGAGGACTTTGTAGGATTATGTGTTCTTATCACTTAGCTGTCCAGATGCTACTGTGTTTCTGCTGCCATCCCCTGCCGCCTTATATACCATACGGATAGTCCCAGACTGCTGCTCCCATCCAGGTGCTAAAGCTTATCAAGCAACGCTGTGTTCCCTTTTTTTTTTTTCTTTTGTCCTTGTTTTTCACTCTCGCTGCTGCTTACAATCTACCCATGTGTTTACAGGGTCAGTTCACCTAAATCAAACAACGCCTGTTTTCTCCACTTTCTGCTCTTTGATATCTAGTCATGCAGATTTGCTTTTAATTGTTGAGGTTTTCAGACATTCACTCTTCAGCTTGTCGTATCCTTTTGTCTTTACTGTGAATAGTTTTCAGTGGGAACTTTTTTCTGGAAAGACACACTGCCGCTGAGTTTTTCAAGTGGAATATTCTTTGATGCTTTGTTGCTGAGCTATTAAAACTTTCGCAAATAAAACTGAAAACTATCTGCACGGAAAGAGAACAGACACGACACGGGGGGTAAAAATATGATTTCTCGCGATTTTGGCTGAACTATGCCCTCGTGTCTTTTTGGCACTGCTCTCCTTCCATTTACTCATTGTTCTGCTAACTTCACCCTTTTCTTTGACAATTTTTCTGTCTTGGCAGCTTGTCAACCTTGACTGCTCCTGTATGCTCTCTCCGTCTTTCTCATTGACTTTTTTTTGTGTACACTGCCCTCATCATTGCCTGGCTTCCAATAATATAAGTCATGGTCTTCATTCTGGTAAATGAAAACCAGAATTTGTGCATGTATGTAGTGTATTTATAAGTGTGTGTAGGGGGAGGTGGGGGATCAGTATATCTCACCTTCAGCTTTATGACATGTTTCGAAGTGTCATCGTCACCGTTAGCAGCCGTAGTTTCTTGCTGTGAGGAAACAGGCAGAAGTTGATATGAATAGCTGTGTGTGTGTGTGTGTGTGTGTTTGTGCGTGTCTGTTGGCTAGTGGGAGTACGCCATCACATGTGTTTTTGCATCTGCGCCGCTGTTTGTGGTTTCAGGCAGTCTTGGGAGTTGCATGCAAACATGTAAGGTTGAGAAACTCCAAGACCACACAAAGTGACTTTGAGGAGCAAACATGCATGAAAACAATTAATTAGCTCAATACAGGTGAAGTAAGTGAAGAGCATCAAAATACGTATCATGACATGACTTAGGTCTGAATCATTCATTTGGCAGATCTTTAACTTGATGTTAAGAAAAATTTTAAGCTAATGTCGAACCTTTGAATGTGAATGCAAACCTACTGTGAAGTCTTTCATTTAAGTTAATGATATGATATGCTTACTGTATGATTGCTAAACTCAAGTGAGTATAATACTGAGAAACCATGTTTTTCTCTCTAAGGTTCAAAGCTTGTTACACTGTTAGAACCTCGCTCTCTAGTATCTGCATTACATTTGTCGGTCTGAGCGCTTGTGCATGTGTGCGACATGTGTAGTGCGTGTGGCCAGGGGCACAGTTGTACCTCAGTGTGGGGCTCCACTGTGTCTCCCTCGTGTTCTCTCACCGGTCCCACAGCCATCTGGTTCAGCGCCTCCGTGTTCCTGTTTTCAAAGAGTCATAACTCACGTAAATTGTCGCTCCTCTGCTTCCTATCAGCAGAGCTGTGATTTACGCATGCTGATGGCAGTGCCTATTTCACGGGGTCAGGAATGGGATGTGAGTTAAGTAGAAGGTTAAGTACTGTAATCCTGGCATAGATGGTTTGGGGAAGGGTCAAGAGTCAAACATGTCTGACTCTGCACAGATCTGTCAGAAATATGTATGCCAATTCCCATGTCCAGACTACATACTAACAGTGTCTCCAGTATGTACAAATCTTTGTGTGTGTGTACTGTATTTGCAGTTAGTATACAAGAAATCACTGTACTTCACTGTTTTATGTTAACATGAAATAACACAATACTTCTGCTAATAAAACAAACTCCAACTTTAAATTTACATTTTTACACAACTACACAAAGAGATATCAACATTTTCTTCCAAAAATGTGAGTTGTTTTGTTTTATAATATGCATACTGGCGGGTATGCATCTTTTTCAGTGTGATGACACAGACGCTCCATCGTCATAGCTATAGTGGCGGGTGAATCCCTGCTTTCATCGCCAAATGTCAGTTTCATTGGGTTTTTTTTAAATGAATGAATAATGTGAAAAATTTGTGGCGGAATAAGCTTATAAATACTTTTCCTTTTTGATAACTTCATGAGGAAGAGGCTGTGAGTGACAACAGTGTATGTAGTGTGATGCAGCTTTAACTGTCAAGTCTTCCTCTGTTGAATTACAATAGCTCCCTCTATTGGATTTTAAACAGTATTACTTTAGACTGAAACTTTCACAGGCCATCAAGCATCTGACACTAACGTGAAGTAGTTACCATGGAAATTTGTGTCTTTTTAAGGAAGAAAGAGTGTTTCCAAACCTGACAAAGATGATTTTGACTTTTGATGGAGAACTCTTGATGATGGAAGATGCATTTTGGTGACTGTGTCCGTACAGGACTTGACCATTAATCTGTGAAGATACAGATTATACACACAATTTATCACAAAGAGTAAATTAAAAAATAGTGACATACAGGCAAACAAAATTTACTCATTATATTCTCATTTAGTTTTTAGAGTATCCTGCCAACTTTGAGAAATGCAATTATTTCACATCTCACCTCCAGCAGCTCATCCCCCACCACCATGCGTCCGTCCCTGCCGGCCGCCCCGCTGGGGTCTATTCCCACTACGAACACACTCATGCGAGAGCGGTCTCTGTTCCCTGCCAGGCTGAGGCCGAGGCCCGTCTTGCCTTTTTCCAGCTCAATTATGTGTAGGACACCTGGAAGGCTGCCATAGCGCTGGATTATGTTCTCTGAAACAGGCAGATTGTCATAGCAGACAGATAAGCTGACAATACGACACAGAAGAGCCAGGTTTTGTATGAGTATGGGCTTCCACCTCACTTCATGTCTCGTTAGTCAAAAAATGAGCTGGTATGTGGATTTATAAGATGCAAACATGTGGACACAAAAAGTAGTAAAAGTTTGAAATGCCAGACTGTTTTATTTGTTTTACTCTCACGTTCTATCTCTTTGTCTCCATCTTGTCTCTATTGTTATCCCTGCAGCCTTTTCACTTTCTCTCTCCACCTCTCCTGTCTCTGGCGTGTTAGATAGCCACTGTTCAGACCAATGGGCTCCTGTTGTTCTGGGCTCCCTGCCACTGTTGAACCATCAGTCCTGTACTAATCTCCACAACTCACCTCCCCCGGCCTTACCTCATCAATCTTATCCCCGCAGGATGAACACACTCTCTAACACACACACCCACGCACACACATACACACATTCTCCACAGTCCCAGGTGTTCGGAGGCTGGAAGTCTGTCCTTTTATATGCTGGTTGCCTGAGTTGAATGTGACTGAAAGTGACCTGTTCTCCTTGAAGCTGAGTTTATCCTACAGTTCACACTACTGCGTCTGAAGGATGCTAATAGCTTAATTGGGGCATTGAGTCCTTCAGGTTTTGCAGAGGTACAATCACCTCTGGCAAGTGAATCAATGCACTTTTATTAGAGTTTGGATTTATGGGCTGGAAAGACAAACATGTAACTTGGAGGACCTCTAGTGACAGTCTGTTGTTACTACACACTACAGCAACAGTGCTTTCTTCCTTCACAAAAGCATTGTATTTAGGTGAAACTTCCATTCATGGTGCAAAAACTGATCATGTATGTATCATGTATCTATACACACAGCCTTCCTCAGAGACCACATTCATAATATTTACATGCTTTGACACAACCGTTACTTAATTTAAGTTGATGAACCAACTATTAAAAATGCAACAAAATAAACAGTTTTACCATCCTTCCTAACATAATTTACTCAAAGTGTTATAGAAACTGTACTCACTCCAGTTGTATCCAAACTCATCCACCTCCACCTCCTCCTCCTCCTCCTTCACCTCCTCTGCCTCAGCAGGTCTGCCAGGAGTCTCTGTCAGCGTGTCTGTATCAGTCTCTCCCACATGGGGCACCACTGGCAGGAGGACAGAGCTGGTGGGAGACGCCTTTGCCGCTTCGCGCTTCGCCGGCTGTTGCGCCACAGATGGAAGTTAGGGAAAAATCGTTATTAGTGAAAGGTAAAAGGGGACGGGAAGGGTTTTTTTTATTTTTTATAATCACACATTTGAATCAGCTTGCTTATAAGCTTTACAGGGACAGGATTTTGATGCAGTCATCAGGAGCCATATGCTTATATGGTTTACATTAACAGCTTCATCAGCTCTAGCAGAATATGTTAGTTTTAGGCTGATAAATAATTTAAAGTCATGTAGTATGGTTTCATTTAGATGCAATCAGAATGAAACAAATCAGGTTATTTAAACTACAGCCTTACAGTAGAATACAATTATGCTTCTAAGTAAAAAAAAAACAACATAATCTATAAATTATTAATTATTATTAATGATGACACAAAATGAAAGATTCTTGCCAAACAGTCATGTACATGTATATACTTACCTGAAAACCAAGAGCAACATAATCACAACTTATTATAATTTTTTTAAGACCAATCCGGACTAAAAGTTTGATACAAAGCCAAAAAATGTAATTTGAGTGATTATTGATTTTGTAATCTTTTAAATGAAGCGACAAAACAATAAAGGAAGCAGAAGTCTGGATTTCAGACAAATGGAGATGTTAGGACATGTACATGTGTATGCGTGTACAGCACATCAATACACAAATGTATTGTTGGATGTTACCACACCTGTACAAGCATACACGGAAAAGGAGGAAAGAGGAAAAGCACAACAGAGAGACCCACAAACCTTAAACGGGGTAGGAGTGAAAGGGTTAGTTGGGAAGAGGCGGAGGAAAAGTTTACTGTGACTGTCTCCCTCCTACAGAGAACAGACAAATGGCAACAACTTTAGTAGACAACACATTTACTGACAGACATTCACAGTGACACCTACTCTAAAAAAATCCACATCTACTCTTACATGTCAAACCTGGCTCCTTTAAGAAGGAACTAACGCCTTCCAAAAGTTGAACGTGAAGCTACAAAAACAGCAAAACACTGACGCAAGATGTCAGCGGAGGATAATTGCAAATACGCACCTTGTCCTTGTTGTCCTTTGTCGCAGCTCGCTCCTCGCCGGAGTCTGTTATCGATGACTATTGCGTATAAGACAGACATGAAGTTAAATCATTTGGCTCTAAATCAGACAGTCACAATAAGGAGTTTTAAAATTCATTTGTGTCACGTAAGTAGAGAAAATTCATTATATTCACTTCAATGTCAGAGGACAATGAAAGATTGTGTATTGTACTTGCAGAGGCAGTAGTCCCATAATTTCAAATAAAGTGTTCTGAATGACTAACGCAAGTCTCATACACCATATGCTGTGTTGTGAGAAGCAATCTCTTTGTAAATATTACTATTGAAGAAAAATCCACTTTTTTTTTTAAATAAAGAAAAAAAACTAAGGCACATACACACACACACACACACACACACAAACAGGCCAAAACATTGATGCGTGGAGTGAAAAAGCATGCCCGGTGACACATGTCTATCCAAGCTTGACCATTTATTCCCAATGACTGAGCTTAAAAGCTTTCGCCGGCGTTGTTTGGAGGAAAAAAAAGAAAGAAGATATCACAGTTTATTGTTCTTCACATATTAGTATCTGTGTTGAGTGCGACTGTCTTATCAAGTTGTCATCTTTACGTTGGCAGTGACACACTCGGGGACAAGCGTTTCTGGGATAATTGGGAAAAATTGGGCCGTTAAAGCCGAGGACGGGAGGAAAGTAAAATGCACTTAGAGTAAAAGCCTCTAGTGTGATTTTACTTTTTGGCGTGGTGTAACAGAGTGACAAAGCGAAGAACTAAAGGAGCCGGATAAATAAAAGCAAAACATGCAAGGCACGGATTCAAAATATGCACACAAACATGCAAGTAGACACATACAGAAGCAGAAATAGGGCAAAAAGTTTAAGAATAATAATATTTTTTACCATAAAGGGAAATAAACGCAGGCATTTGGAGCAATTTAGACACATTTTTACAGGATTGATTGCTGTCTTCACACTGAATGAATTTCCCTGATGTGATAAATCTGCACGCATATTTAACTTTAGACTGCACATTAAAAAAAAGTATGTGTAAACTCTCTTTGATCCTCTCCTTCTTCTTCATTGTTCACACAGTTTGCACACGTCAAGAGCAGTACAGGTCAAGTGAAAGACACACACACACACACGCACACACACAGGCGAGTAGACACAGATACAGGGTGGCTCTCTAACCTGAGGCAGGACAGGCGCTAAGGAGGTTTGATTAGTGCGGCAAAGGCTCGACCCACGGTGGTTATTTAGCTGCAGAAAGGGCAGGGGCGGCTTCTAAAAGCAACACACAGGACCAACAAGCTGACAACATGACGAATATTTAATACGACGGCTGAGGCTTTCTGACAAAATTGAATCGGAGATCATCCAGGAGAAGGAAAAAAAAAAGGGGGGGGGTATATGGAGGACAGCAGCACCTCAGGTTTTATTTAAATGAGTAACCATTAAAGCAAGCGGTTTCCTCGAGGACAGACGTTTCCTCTACATCAAAAAAAAAATAAAAAAATCACAGCAAATCCTCCTTTTCTGAAACAGTTTAACAAAGTGTTTGAAAGATTCCTCCAGGCTACCTTTAGATTATTCACTGCTTACAAGAGAAGGATTTGAAACTTAAAGGGAAACAGCGTGGATGTGCTACCATGCTCTCCAGGTGTCCCCCCACCCAGGCATTTAAGACAGCATTACGGACCCCGCCTGCAGCACTCAGAGATATTATTCAATCATAATGAATCACTCTGTAGTTATGAATATTAACCGAGCTGCAAATCAGCACCAGAGGAGTGATTTTTCTAACTGTGTAGTTTTTCTACACTTTATTGGTTTGACAGAGGTACACGTGATTGCTTTATTTGCTTTTCTATTGCTTACTTGAGGGTGGGCAGCTGTTTATTAGAGACAGCAATGAATTTCCAATAACACCCTCTGTTCAACTATTACAGATCTGGTCTGGATGTGTATTGAATGTCGCCGTCACACACATTCATCATGGGGGATTTCAAAACACATTTTACCACTTGCTGTCTGTTTGGATTAAAAACACAGTAGGTCATGTAAGTTTAGCTATTAGTCTGTAGTTGAAAATAGAATAAGACGTCGGGATATTCAAGTTACTACAAGGAGCTTTCATTTTGTGTTAAATTTAGCAGCCCCTGTGGGTAAATGTGGGAGAGTTTTCCTGGAACTGAATTTCCCATGAGCACCAACCACCTTGTGTTGTAGAGATCTTGGCTGGTGTGTGCATTTGTTTTGGAAGCTAGAGAAAGAAAGACGCAACTAATTTTTAATACTTTTTTTTTCTTATTTAAACACAGCTGTTGCCAGGATGCATAGGGTGAGGTACCGTTCATATACTTAAGTTACGTTCACACTGCAACATTCACAAAGCTGCGACAGACTCTTCCAATCTGTGTGCTATAAATCCTTTTGTTTGATTTCATGGGGAATCTGACCCAGTGGCTGGCTGAATAACTACATACAAATAACCAGTCTTCTCACTGATGGTCTTGTTTATTTATGTAGGTCATCTGGAGGCATCAGTATTTAATTGACACTGTTTAATAACCAGCTTAAAGTTCCTTGTAGTAACTTCAAAGTCAAGTTCATTTTCTCCCAGAAGAAATCTCCGATTCTAATTTGTCTTTATTTTCCCTCAATACGCACATTATGTGTGTATCAAAGTCAAAAATGCAGTTAAAAAGAAGGACTCTCCGACAGTGTGGACAGAAAGAAGGGAAAAAAGGGAGGCAGGAGAGACAAAGCAACAAAGATTAAGTGTGATGGATAGCTGATGCAATGAAATGAGAGAGACAAAAAGAGAAAGACAGATCACCTGGGATGTGCGATGTGGCATGCATGTGAAAGTGCTGCTGTGCGTCTCTACTGCAGGCGGTGGGGATGGGCAATATATTGACTCAGGCTGAGGAAGCAGCGGGGATGAACAGAGATGGAGGTTTGAAGCAACTCATAATGTAATAGTGTAAAATATAAATACTTCATGTAGGGAAGATAATAACATGTGTGTGGTTAACAATATAATAAAGTAGCTTTAGAGGCACTAGTAGGGAGATTCCGTTACCTTAGAACAAAGCTATGTTAGCTCCTGTTTTCAATCGTCATGCTTATCTAAGCTAACTTTTTGCTAGCATTAACTTAATGTTCAGTTTAGAAGCATGAGAGTGAAAAACTACTGAGCTACTGCTTTAAAGGTAACAAATATCAGAGTATCTTCAACTGTCAAAAGTGTATTTAAGATAATTTAAAGGTTACCACAGTTGAGTAAAACTCTACATTACAAAAACATGATTTTTTTGAACCTCCCTCTTTGTGCCCTTTTTCTTCAAGCGTTACATTACGAGTTGCTACCAGGCTTAATGAGTAAGCAGAATGTTGAGTTGAGCATGTGGGGAATATCTCATAGATAACAATGCATGAAAAGTGATTGACTAGGAGAGATCTGACACTGGAGCTAAGCCAGTAGCAGCCCCAGCAGGGAACTACTTAGTCATGCTTTGAAAGCCTCAGGGCACTTTCAGACAACAAACGGTGTTGTTGATACAGTGATTTTTCAATGTCACACTTAGAGGTTAAAACTTACTAATATATTTAATATGCCTCGAAGGGTTTGTTGTTGCTCTTATAAAAAAGATTTCAAAAAGCAAAGCAGGTACCTCGAAGGTTTGTATGTTGTACATTTTAGTCGTGAAAGTGCCCTAAATGGCCCGTGCAGGTAGATTTGAGGGGGAAAATCTACAGAATGACCACATTGTGACCTTTAAGATTATTGCTAGTATTTACTAGCAGTAGGTTTTGACATGATTTAACTGGCTTACCCTCGGCCTGTGGATAATACTCTGCACCAAGAAGGAGACAGGGTTGCCTGCCCTGCGTATGGCCTCCACTGCCTCCTCATGACTGGCATCTCTTAGATCAACTCCGTCCACCTGACAAAGAGATATCGAGGAAAGAAGGAACTTGTCAAGTACCCTAAATATCCACCTCATATGTGTGTCTTTAAAGTTAGTACAACTTTAAAGAAACACTTAACTTTTATTGGGAATCGAAATGTTCCTTTACCTCTACGATCCTGTCCCCAGTCTTCAAGGTCCCGTTGTGTCCAGCAGGACTGTCATCAAGGATGTGCTTGATAAAAATGCCCCTCTGAACCTCTCCGTTGTTCAGCCGGCTGCCCATCCCGCGGCCCCCGACGATACTGATCCCCAGGGACTTGCCTGGCTCTCTGAAGAGCTCCACTCTGAGGATGGAGCCAAAATCGGCATTCAAGATTTTCCACTTCAAAAGCTGTGACTGTAATGCTGAGTGGATGCTCTTTAAATGTGTCATGGACATGTTCACAAAATTAGATTAGTAGTGTAGATACAATGTGCATGCACTCACTTTCTAGGCTGGTTCCAGTTGCTGTAAGATGCGCTCTCCTCTCCCTCTCCATCTTCCCGCTCAGGGAGGTTAGGAATATCTCTAAACAAGACAGAAGGGAAAAGTTTGGTTGAAAGTGTAATAATATAAGAAAAACTAAAGATGACTGTTGAATACTGTGAGTACATACTTTGTAGCTGGAGCTGGAACTGGAGCTGGAGCTGGAACTGGAACTGGTGCTTCAACTGGGAGTGGGATTGGGACTGGAGCTGCTTCAGAGAAGATGTCATCTTTCTCCTGCTCTAAACTGGCCTTGTACTCCTCCAGATACTCAGCTGGGACGTATGTAATGCTGAACACATACACACATGTGCATACACACAGGAACACACATGTACACAAATGAGCCAAACAGCTAAGTAAATTTAACATCCCCAAATTCTTGAAAATCATTTAGCAACTGAAGTGGCAATTGTGCCATTCACTATAAACTCAGATGGTAAAATACCACACACATAGAAAAGCACAGACATTCAAATGTAACAAGACATGGAAGCATTAAGGCTATTTCCTTTTTCATTTACCACAAGAGACTCTTTTAAAGCCGCTCATATACATTCAGAAGCTTGTTTTTCTCAACTCCATCTCCTCAAGACTGCAGTGAGACTGCACTCAGTCTGTTTTTCAAGCAAATGTTTTCTGCCTATCGACAGCCCAAGGTGAGAAGTCAATGAATTATATATAGGCCCTTGACATCTGACTGCTGAAAACAGATGTTAAGCTTATTCGTAAACGTCTGAGAAAATCTCATCTCCTGTCACCAACTGTGTGATGTTCTCGTCAAAAAAAAAATTGAAGGACATGCCGATTAGAAATTCACGAGCGGTTTACTGATTGCAATTACAAATGAACCGAAACTTAGCTGACAAAAACCTGACATCCACTTACAGGCCCATTTACAAACAATTGAGAGTGAAGTTGATTCTGAAGGGCACATTAACATATTTGAGTGAAGCTGACAGATCTTCAGCAGATGGGTTGATTTGGTTTTTAAACATGACGGCATGCGGACAGTGAATAAAAACAATCTCGGCGAAATAATGGAAGGAATGAGTCAGATGATTAAGAATATCACAACATGCGGCGGTTTGTTGAGTTAGAAATGGTAATAAAAGAAACAGAACATTGAGTTTATATTTAGTTAATAACTGTGTCGAACATGTTAGTCACAGAAATGAAAGAAAAGAAGTTGTGTAGAAAGTAAGTAAGTGATGCAGTCAATCAAGATTTATCCAGATATTGTTTTCAACTGTATGTTCAAATGTAATGTGACACTATTATAGGTTTTGTTGCCATAGATAAATACTGGAGTGTAACATAGCATAATGAAAATGTTAAGAATGATATTAAAAACCATATATTTATCAACTAAATGACAACATTTTTGTTGTCAAGTGTTAAAAACAGCAATATCAACAATGCCAAAACTGCGTTGAATTCAACCAACTTTCTAATTCTTTTGTCTGGATAAAACTTTTTTAACAGACTGCAAGAAAGCCCGGCGCGAGATGGAGCGAATGAGAGGGGAAGAAAAAAAAAATCAAGATGGCAGCTTCTTGCTGAAACACCACCAGCGTGGAAGTTAGTCATACTCACACATAAAACGGGCACAGATCGTCCTCGGGTGCACAAGCAGATCTAGAATGTGAAGAGTTGGCTGTTTATGCACCGAAGCTAAAAACTGCCAAGTTTGGTTTGGTGAGCAGAACTTGTAAAATACCACATTCACTTTTAAGAGTTTACTTTTAAGAGATTATTTTGCTGAGTAACACTTTTGTTTGTATTTCTCATCTGTATTTGGTGTTGAAATAAAAAAAATTAAAAAAAGCACCCAAGGCTTTAAGTTGCAACTTAGACTTCTTGATGAAAAAAATGATGAAAGGAACCATATAATATCAAATCAAAAATATTGAATCCAAAAAAATACATATGAAATACAGCAGCATTTGTTGTTTGTAAGGCTTGTAGAAAAGCAGTCCTGATGGAAGGGCCTTGGGGAACAAGGTGAATCGCCTTTCAAAAAACAGCCTAATAACTGACAGATGTACCTGTTTCACATTAAACCACAGAAGTAATACATATCTGAGGGCCATTCATTTTTCAATAGCAAAAAAGAACAATCAGAAGACCTTGTTTATGAAAACCTTTTAAGTACCAACCAAATAACGTCTGTAGGGAAGAGTATTGAAATATCAGGGACTTATGGCTGGTAATGTTTGCCAGATTACTTTAATAGATTCCAGGGTCTGTTACGTAAACGGGCGATTGATTGGAACAGCAGTGAACTAATATAAAATCAGACCAAGTGCAGAATCAAATTAATGTTCAGACTTAATGAACCCACTGAAACACTGCCTCATTCTTTAGTCTGATATTTCCTGATTTTAGTCTTTATTAACTTTCTTGATAATGTACTGTTTTCTGTATAACACAACTTTAAACATGTTGGACTTACTTAAATATGAAAATGTGTCTTGAAACTCTTTAATTTTGGTAACACTATTAAATTTCACTGATTCTTATTGCCACTGGTGTCAAACAATTTCAAATGATACCTTACCTTTACAAAGAATCTAACTTTGAGTTTCAGTAAACACATCTGCATATGGTGTTGTTGGCCCCAGCTGTGTAATTATAATCTCTTACCCCAGGTCTGGTCCGATCAGGGAGTGTCTTCTAAGCATGGCGCGAGCCTGAGCGTTGGTCATGTTGGCAGTGGGCTCTCCGTTGATGGCGAGGATGAGGTCACCGACCCCGAGGCGTCCATCACGATTAATGGAGCCACCGTTGATTACACTGCGGATCAGCATCCCCAAACCATCTTTCATGGCGCACACTGTCATCCCTTTTGAGGTAGATTATAAGTAACTGTGAGACAACGAACCTTAGAATTTCACCAGTTGGAAATCTGTCTGTCTAAAACAAAATAGTAATAAGAGAGATTTTCACATATATTACATGTTTATCTTTGTCCAGTTGGGACGCAATGTGGTTCAAGCCTTTCACAAAATGTCTGACTCCCTTATGAAACAGTACAGTGTGATTACTGGCAAAGATCTTAACAAGAAGATAAATGTGCTCTATTTAGGAGCAGATATTGGTTATGAATTATAATTGGTAAGAAGGTACATTGGAACTTTGGGAAAAAAACACGAATGAAGCAGCAGATACCTTCAAAAAGAACTAAAAAGCCAAATGAAATACTATTGAGGGGCGCTAAGGATTTCAAGCAGTGCCTTCATAACACCTATTTGTTTTAGAAGTTAAAACCTGGTATTCTCTGAGCCGGTAGCAGCCTCTTGGGTAGGTTTTGAAATGCAAATAGCCTGTAACGAAATGGAATTACCCTTTCAGATGGAAAAAAAAAAACTGCCAAAATCTTTTTTTATCACGTTTGCTTCAAATCTGGCCTTCACAAAACGCAACACTAAAGCGGAGGCCAATGCGCCTTTCAGTAGCGCAACCTCATTTACACTTCAGTGAAAGATGATGGGGAAATAATTAAAATAACAAATATAAAAGAATGTGAAGAAATTAACACAAACCGAGGCTGGAGTTGCCCTTGACAACTGTGATAGTCCTTTCAAAATTACTCCCGGAGGTCAGCGCTTCCTTGTCTCCATCTTCTGCTGAGTCTTTCACGCGAGCCTCCTCGTCCTTGAGAGTGACAATTCAACACAGTTATTCATGAAAATAAGTGAAAATATTAGGCCAGATTTGCAACAAAGTAGGGGTCTCTGGAGAAAAGCTAGGCGCAGTGAATAAGCTGTGAAAATGAATTTGAAAACCAAAGCGCTTAGAACTTTGTTTATCTGTCTGAAAAGAGTGTCACATCTTACTGCGGAGAGGTGAGATGTTACCTTTAAAACTGTGTTTAATACAAGATCAAGGATGATTCTTTTATAACCACCACTGACATCATTTCAACAAAATACTCAATTTTTTTCTCCAAGACTTTCATTACTTGAATAAAGTAAAATGTAGTAATTAGACACATCATTTTACCTTCATCAAAATCTGAATATCTCC